>NC_090448.1:275829807-276131236 GCF_031143425.1 Pleurodeles waltl | reverse complement strand
TGAGAATGTTGTCTATGATGAAACACCTGTCGGCTGCCTATGCTTCATCTGAAACAGTATAGGAACTTTGATTGTACCACTATCCAGTTTGACTTTCAAACTCTCAATACACCTACAATAAATGGCATTGGATTGATTTGAGGACATTTGTGACCATATATAAGGTGCTCTGGGTAGATTTAATTATTACTTTGGTTTTTAGTTATTTCCCTGCATCCCTTGACACTGTCTAGGTGGCTCGGTGTCCCTACCGGTTGAGCACTAGTAGCTTAAGAACTCAATACACAATTTTGGGACTTGGGGAAGTGCGGCTAGTTTTATCGCACAACCACCTTTCTTGTTTTGTACGCAATTTCTGTACTGTTTTAACAGTTCACAATATGTCAAACTATTTCAAATTTGCGTAAGGGTCCCCTGTAACTTCCTTCGCTTCTGCCTCATCAACTGGCATTCCATATCAAACCATCTATTCCTTTTCCTCCCTTTAGTGTTTTACATTTCATTTGACAGTCTATAACTAGACATAGGATGTGTGGTTAGCATACAACTACTACCCTCCTCTTTCTCTCTGCTTGCATTACATAACTACACATGTGACCAACGATTTCATTGTGTTTACATCTATATTTAGTGGTTCTCCCTCATGAGATAGCAGTGAAGATCAATATTATTTTGCAAGTCCGCTGCTACTTGAACATGTTGAGCACCTATCCTTGTTGCAAGGCGGTTAGGGAATTTAGTATCTAGAGGCATAATTGATTCCCTTATTGCCAATTTTTTATTGCAGTTTGTCTGCCAGTGGGAAGTGGTCATTCATTTGATGTGGCAAAACTGAAAGTCTTCAACCAGGGAGAAGTACCACGTTTGAATAAAAATATACTTTATTGAATGTTAGACCTGGCATCCTTAGGGTGGTCTTACCCCAGACGTTATGCCTGTCTCCTCCTATTTTTCTGAACATCTTTTTGTTGGTCTTAGGACTCTGAGCAGTTTACGACTGCTAACCAGTGCTAAAGTGCTTGTGCTTCTCCCCTAAAAAATTGTAACATGGTGTACCCACAATTGGCATATTTAATTTACATGTACATCCCTTATAAAGTGGTATACCATATACACAGGGCCTGTAAATTGAATGCTACTAGTGGGAATGCAGCACTGATTGTGCCACTCACTTAAGTAGTCCTGTAAACATGGCTCCAGCCTGCCAATGTACAGCCTGTGTGTGCAGTCTCACTACTACCCTGACTTGGCATTTAAAAACTCTTGCCATGACTTAAAACTCCTCTTGTCTTACAAATAACTCACCCCTACAGTAGGCCCTAGGTAGCCCATAGGGCAGGGTGCCATGTACGCAAATGGAAGGACATATGCTTTTAAGTTTTTATGTTCAGGTAATGAAAAACTCCCAAAGTCATTTGTTATTAATGTGAAGCCTGGCCCTCTCGTAGACCAGCATTGGGGATTACTTATAATACTTTTAAGCTGCAATTCCTGATATGAGAGAAGTATCTGCATCATGTTTAGTACCATTGGAATGGTAATAACAAATCCTCTTTACTATTTTAGAAATGCCACTTTTAGAAAGTGGGCATTACTCTGCACTCACTGCCCTGTGTGCCCACAGCCTATCTCCAATACAAATCTGACTTGGGCTAGGTAATGGCTACACTTGTGCATTCCCTTCAGTCACACACAACACAGAATACTCAGGTACATTTGCATTCATCTGCATGCTAATGGGTCTTACTGGGGAGGAGGTTGGCAAGGGCTCCCACTTACATCTCAAAGGGTAGAGGCCAGAACCCTCACAAAGGGGCTGATTACCTCCCACTTTTAGACTGGAGCCGAGGCTGACCTGAAACGAGGACCTGTGCACTTCACAAGAAATCTTTGTAGTCACCCCCCACATCAAGGGCACTTTTCGGTATAAGCACTGTGTCCATGACCCACTAAAGACAGTACACTTCTGGACTCCAGAAACTTCTGCTGTAGTAAAGATTGTTGTGTCAGGATTGCCACTCTGCCAGGATTGACTGCTTCCAGGAACTGCTGCCTAATTTGCTGTGCCGCCTTGGTATTTGCTGACCTCTGCCCAGTAGCCCGAGGCCCGTGCTCCAAACCCACAGTGACTCAGAGTGGCTTCTGCTCTTCCTTTGCCACACTTCGCTGCTTGCACCTATGAACTGCCTGAAGTGGTCCTGCTTCCCTTTGCCGCTCTCTATTTTCTGTGAACCCGAGAGGCTTTACCAAACCTTGCAAATGCACCAGCGATCCATCCAGAGCAGCCTTGCTTTCCTTTGCCTCTCACTACTTTCAGGCAACCCTAGCGGCTTGGTCAAACCTTGCAGCTTGCATCTGTGAACCGTCTGGAGCAGCTCTACTTCCCTTAACGGCTTGCTGCTTTCAGTCAACCTGAGCACCTTTGCCCAACTTTGCTGCTTGCCTCAGTGAAACAACAGGAGTCTCCTGGCTGAGCCATTTCCGTTCATCACTTCAGTCAACCCGTGCGGTCTCACGCGATTTGGTTGTGGCAGCTCCATGAGGGGAGCGCAACTAGGACAGTACCGGAGACGACAACAACATTACGCACCAATGCCAAGGAGCCTTGAATTTCCCACTTGCTTCGTCTCTTGATATCGCTCTTCTGATTTCCCTCTGTTATGCATTTGTTCCTGACCAGAAAACTTCCCTGAATCTTTAAACTTATTTCTAACAACTGAATCATTTCCTTTTATGCACAGATTACTAATTTGAGGCTTTGTCACCTTTTACTATTCATTTGCATCTCCTTACGCTCCATGGTTTTTTTTCTTGGAGTCTCTAACCCTTTTGTCAAACCTTTGTGTTCTCCTTCATTCTGGGGGCCTTCTTCAAGAGAAAGCATAGTCTCCCCTCTTCTTCACAAGCAAAAGAACTTTAGACAAAAAAATATCTGGGGTACCACTTGCTCCTGCTCCATTTACCAAATGTCTTATTCATGTATTTAAGTAATTCCCTGGCCTATTCCTAGACCCCACTGGCCGCACTAGTGAGGGTATACATTCATTAATATCTTTCAATTCTATTGCAATACATTTGAGATACCCAGTTTGTTTTTCTGATTCATCATTATTAGCCACCTTTGCTTCCAGTATCCCATGAAGAGTTTTTTGCATCAATTATAAAATGTCAACGAGAGACTCTCAATGTGCTGCAGAAACATCTAAACTTGGCAGTTGCTAACTGACCCTTATCAGTAAATTTTTCCATGGTTCTTCCTTTTGCTGGTGAAGTTAGGACTTTTTAATATAACTTCCGGCTTGCTTCTGGCATTATTATGTTCCTGTCTGCTTATTATCCAAAACCTTTGGTTTTTAGATGCTTAAAGTTACACCCTTCCTGAAAGAAACCAGGCCCCGGCGGTACAGCACGAACACCAATCTTTCTGCTCTACCCACCAAGGGGTTATAAAAAAAACATAAAATGAAACATAAGACACAGAGTGAGATAGATAAGGTCAGGGGAAACTTATGAAGTTCACTGAGAAACACCTGTGACAAGTAGTGAGTTCAGCCACTGCAACAGGTGATAAACATTAAAATTTAGGTCAGCGATTTTGATTATGCAATTTGATTATCCAAGTCCAGAACAATCGTTCCAAAGTCTTAGAGGTGGTCAGCAAAGAACAATTTATAGGGCTAGTTGGATTACACCTGCTTATTGACAAAATTGACAAGGACCCACTTGTCCAGTCGTGTTGAAGACTCCAATTTGGGTACAACCCTTGCTGGGCAAGAAATGTTGGCAAGTGGCATATAGCATATGGTAGGGGGCAGGTAAGTGGACAGAAGCCACTCAGGAGTGGGAAAAGGTGCCAAATGTCCAAACGGGTGAGAACCTGATTGGAGTACCTCGGGTACAAGCCAATCAGAACTAAGTTGTACCAACAGGGTCAACAGGTCAGTGCCTAGAGTCCTCACTCGCCCCAGGTGCTCTCCTCGCTCTACCTCACCTCACCACCTTAGCTCTAAGCTATGTACTTCAAACTTCATGTCCTCTTCCATAGCAGTGCGACTTCCTTCAATATATTCCGTATTTCTCCACTCTGCAGGAACCAACCTGAGCTGGAAAACTCTGCAGGCTCGGCAGACTCAGCCGGTTGCTCACCTGCCCACCTCTCTCCGCTCCGCTCTTCACCGCTCTCTCCTCCTCTCGCTTGCTCCTCCTCTCATCTCAGATCCAGCCAGATCCAGGGAAAGTCTATAACCAAGTCAACAAAGTAGAATGAACCAAAACACACAATTACTCTACCAGACACAGTGAGTCTAAGCTATAAATTAATTTTATATTTTTTTAACACAGCAAGAAAGAATGCTAGATATCAGTAGGCAACTCATTCTGTAGCTTGCAGCCTAATAAAAAATGTATATAAACTGGGAAGGAGCATAAGGCAGATAGGAACAAGCGAGGAGAGCTACTTCTGTTGAACATAAATTTTGAGTACGTTGAGCGTAAGTAAAATAGTAAGCTAGGTAGCACTAAGGCCCTTACTGCATTTTGAAACAATGCACAAATCGTGCTATTAAAATTTATTTATAATAGGCAATCATTGTACACGAGATATTTTACATGCGGCATGAACAAAATAAGTGTGGCGCAAAAAGAATATGCCATAAAAACAAAGTACAATAAAACGTTAGCAAATTTTACTGGGGAAATCAAAAGACAGTAAACAACATTAGTCCAGCTATTATAGAACTAAACATCGAATTAGGAGTTTAGTCACAAAAAAGAAGGAACCACAAAATCTTCTTGACAAACAAAAGAAACCAGAGAAAACTTTTTAAACTGTTAAGAGTCAAAAATAATACCTACGTTAGGAACAGAACTAGAGAGAACAATGAAAAAGTGGAAAAAAGAGATCGAAGGGGCGGGGAAAGGGAGTAGGATACAGAGAAGAAGAATATTTTGGTCTTAGATGGGTTTCAACAGAGGTAATGAGAAATCATCAAGGTTTGAATGACAGAAAGACAGGCAGAAAAACAGAGAAATTAGGGAAATAAAAGAAGACTAAAATGGCGTCTGCATACAAATCTGCATGGAGCCCAAAAGAAGAAATAAACAAAGACAGTGAAATGGTGTAAAGACTAAAGGGTAATGGGCCAAACAGAACCTAGAGTTGTAGAAAACCTAGAAGGAGCAGGAAAAGTTATAGAATGTTTACATAATACAGGAAAAGAATAGCTGGAAAAGTACAATGAAAACCAGGAAAGATAGAACGTAACATACTAAAGAACCTTAGAGAAGACAGATTGTAAAGAGTGATTAACAGTATCAAAAGCGATAGAAACATCTAAGAGTACCACAGTAGAGGATATTTTCGGAAGAAAGGAATGAAGAATTAAATTGAGCACAGCAAGAACTGTAATCTGAGTTGAGTGACCTTGAGAAACAGATCCATTACTATGGACAATACCTTCTAGAATTATGAAAGGATAAGGCAACAGGAAGCTTTAACAGTAGTTAGAGGGAACTGAAGCATCTATGAAAAGTTGTTTTTCTGTAAAAGAATTACAGTAACTGGCGTGAAAGAAGATAGGAAAATACTGGATGTCAAAAAAGGTTACAACATGGTCAACCTGGTAGCCTATGCTGGCCATTAGGGACTCACACCAGTATTATTGGTCAGAGCCAAAGGCTTATAGAAAAGGATTGGGATTTTATAGCAGCTATATTGGCCTCTATGAGGCTGAACTGTAAGAATTTAAAAAATACTTCCTGGAATACAAAGGGGGTTTCAGAGCCCTGCTACTCTGAAGCTTCTAAGCACGTCACAGCACCCACTACCTGTATCTAGCAGTTGCTACAGTGCACACTGTCATGCCAGGAACTGACAACATCAATCAAGAACAGTTGCAGAGCCAACTTTTAAGTGATTTACGAAACTGCATTAAAGAGAAAGTGACAAGTTATTCCATATGTGATAAGCTTGAACTGTAAACGCTCTGGATCCAATTCGTGTGCCTTTGTAATTAGGAATAATCAGAAAATTTGCACAAGCGGAGCACGGCAGCCTGGTGCTATAGAAACAAAACAATTTTGAAGATACATGGGTCCGGCCCGATGACTAGATTTGTGTTCTAATAAACAAGATATCGAGATGAAGTAAGATGACAAAATGGGGCGTGCTAATACTGGTTACAAGGGGATTAGAAAGGATGTTGCTAATGAGGGTATGAACATATTCTTACTTAGAAGCTTTTAATGCCTGACTTCAAATGGTGTGAGGGTCAACAAAAGATTACAGTAGGAATGGGCATTTATTTATACCACTGCTTTCCAAAGCAGGGAATAAGGAGCTCGAAAAGAGGGAATGTGCCATAACTTAGTGGCCTTAAGTACAAATTTATTTGAACAAGCATGATGCAGAGTGCTGGGAGCACTGACTACAGAAGATGAAAAGGTATCAGAACCAGACTTAGTAGTACAGGTAGTAAAGCGGATAAAAGACTGCAAGAACTAGCAGTATCACCTGAGGAGCCCTGTTATAAGTTGTGTTGGTAGTGAAACTATCTCAGAAGACAGGCATAGATCTGTATCAGTTACTAAGAGGAAAATAATAATACAACAAAAAGTAGAGAGCAGGAAGAACAAAATCAGTTTGTAAAAAAATATTTGTGAAAACATGTATTAAATGCAACGAAGTCCCCTTTCACATGTGTTGGTGAGGATGATCATAGCTGTAAGTCATAAGAAGAAAACAATAATGACAAAAAACACAACTAAGAAATATTAAAGTCACCAAGCAGAATACAGGGAACTGTAGTTGAAAGCAAAGGACAAGATATCACTGAAGGGCAGACGGAATGGGCCCAGAAGCTAGAAGGACTTATAAATATTTGCAGACACAGATAACCACCTTTTCGAACACAAAGTGAAGGTGGGAAGTCTTCCTATATGAGCAAGCATATAATAGGCACATCTTTAATGTAATTAGTAAATGCATTTAACTGCACTTGAATATGTTTTGCTTGGCATGACCCTCATTTACGACCTGGAAGCCTTGGCCCCAAGAAAATGCAGTCAGCAGCTCTGTATATATTGGCGGTGTAATCATTAGCCTGTGTTCTGCAACCAAATTAAAAGTGAACATCACCCTGTAACATGACTCATATCTAGCACTATATTTGCTGCATTGTTGAGACATAAAGGCGGAAACCTCAACCTACTAAATAACTATTCATGTGGTATAAACCATTAATCACTACTGACCTTTTTATATATAAATTAATTTCAGGGCACATGTCGGTTATAAGATGACCCATGTCACTCAGTTAGAAAATGTTATTTCTTGTCTGATTTGCTATACAGCCTAGATGGGGCAGGTCTAGACTTTGACATGCTCAGAGAAGATATATCAGATCCCAGAAGTGTCTGAAAGATATTCCATTCAAAGATCTGATCCACAACATTCAATTGTGTTTCTTGTAGCTAGGCTGTCCCATTTGAAAGAAAAATAAGAAAGCAGCTTAGAATGTAAAACTTATTTTTAATTCCCTGAAGCAGTTCGAAAAAAACTCCCACCATTAAGGCGTACTAGAATGCATCATAAACGTTCTAACTGCTACCGCTGGACTGTCCCATTTCAGAGGCTTTAGGGCACATCAATTGCAAACTAAAATTCCCCGAAAATTGTTACAGTATGAATTCTCTTATGCTGATTTGGTTTATTTGCAAGCAAGAGTTATTCTGAAACTATACGTTGTAAAGTTTAAGAAAACGTTAACAGGCAAAATGGACTTGTGGCCACTTCAGCTGGTTTGCAGTAACATTTTGATTAACCGCACTGCTTCACTGGGAGTCATAGGCAGAGGCTGTCGATGAAGTAAGTGTGGTCATGGGACCTTCTGCAATACTCTTAACTTTTGTGCATAGCAGCTGCTAGCACTGACCTTCAAACATGTCAAACATTGTATTAGTTTAACCTCAAACCATTACACTCTTCAATCAACATTTTCTTTAATAAAAACATTCAATAAGAGATCAAGTGACTCAAGCATGCAACAATTGCACCCGTAATCCCCCCTCATAAAGTACCCAAAGAGACAAAGGGCCAGATGTAGCACAATTCTGGATTGCAACTCGCAAATTGCGAGTCAGACCGACTTGCAATTTGCGAGTCGCAATCCAGAATGTAGGATGGTGTCCCTGACACCATCTGCGACTCGCACGGGGGTCGCAAAGGCCCACCTCATTAATATTAATGAGGTGGGTCGCAATTTGCAAGTGGCGGCACTCACAGGGATGGTGGCCTGCTGGAGACAATTTTTGTAATGCAGCCCGTGTTCCTTAAAGGAAAACTAGATGCATTACAAAACGCGTTCGCGGTCACAAAGCAATACAGCATCGCGCTGCGACTCACAATTAGGAAGTGGAACACCCCTTCCTAATTGTGACTCGCAGTCCCGTTTTGCGAGTCAGTAACCAGGTTACCGACTCGCAAAACGGGGATTGGGCATCGCAATGTGCTTTTTGCACATCGCAAACAGTGAAATTAGCTGTTTGTGATGTGCAAAACGTTTGGCACATCTGGCCCAAAATGCCGCCACTTGGAAAGATTACATCATCCCTACTCCAGTCATGAAATGAGATGTTGGTGTAGGCCTCACCCTCACACCTTCAACATAGTAAATACTTCTCTTGCTCACGACATTTTCACAGATGCACTGAAAGCTGGACAGAGCCTGCCACTGCTGGAAACATATAACCTTTACACATATAACTGTGCCATTCACACATTGTTTCACGTGCACCATTTTCAGCAAGGTAATCAAAAAAGTAATCATTCAACCAAACAAAAAAAAAAACATCAGCTCTATTCTATACGACTACCAATCACGTTTCAGACCATCATGTAGTACTGAGATAGTGACAATCAAGGTTGTAGTTCACACCTTCATAAATCCTATAAATATCCTAAAAAAGAACAACTCGTAGTGTTAGGAAGGAAAACAAAACCTACATGCAAATTGATGCTGGGTGACTAGAATCACAATGTTGTACCTGCCACATAGATGATCAGGAGTCACCTAAATCAGAGTGCTCAATTGATGGAGCTAGGGGGAATGCATTGGTAGCTTTGAATGGCTTGCAACATTTTAATGACTTGCGTGATGGCTATTCAATGTGGACCAAGATTAAGGCATACATACAGAAGGTACATTGGATTAAACCATATGATATGCAGTCTATAATTGTAGATTTCAACCCAATTACAATGTATTTGAGGAGATAAGCTGGAAAACAGTTTGTTGTTTACCTCAGAATACCGACTTGTTTGCTTGGAACTTTATCTGTGTAGCCTGAGTAATAAGGTTAGGTTTCTAAGTCAATGATTTCTCCTACAGAATGATTAATGAACAAAGACTATGGGTAGACAGTATGCTCCTGAGGAAATGACAGCTTTGGTTCGATATCTTAGAGGAAATGGTATTATGGCCTTTTAAGTCAGATTCCTATTAAGAACTATGGAAGAGATGCAACGTGTAAATGGATTAATAACTACGAGGGGAAGGTCATGAATGAGCTCAAAACATTTGAGAGTGATTTAAACACTATTGCTAGTAAACTGCCTTTAGAAAGGCTCACAGAAAGTAAGACAAAATTAACAGCCCGAAGCTACATAGGCCCTCATAACCAGTGAAGCGATGTTTTCCAATCCATGCACAAACTCATATGTGCACAGTGACTGGAATTTTAAGTTATGCCAATGTTATCATACCCAGTAATTGTTCCGTGTGAAAAAGCCTGCATACTCTGTTTAATATCAGCAGGTCATACCTGCTGGATTTTAAGAGGGGTTTAATGGCTGGTAATTACCAGAAAATGCAGATTTTGGGGCAATAAGCAAAATGTTATTCCTGACAGAATTCCACTACAAAATTACTAATAAAGAAATGACATTAAAAAAATAAAGTTCTTCCCACCACCCACCTCAGTTTGAAAATGATATGGCAAGCACCATAAAAACAAGCATTTGCAATGCAACAGGTCTCGGATTTGCTCGAGTTAGAGCTATTAGTGTTGTAAACTCCTAACCAGACTTTTCTTGCACAAATTAAAAGAAAAAAAAGAGCGCAATTGCGCTATGTAAAACACAGTGGCATCGCGCTGAATTAGAACACGTAAAAACCGAGCACGATCGTGCTGCGTGGAAAATAAAAAGATAAAGTAGTCCAGAAACCATGCTGAAAACTTGGAGCCTCGTATGTTTTCAGTAGCTGGCCGGTGCGCTCGAGGAGGGCTAAACACTGGAAAAGGCATGACGTATGCATGGCTTTCACTAATGAAATCAAGCGGATTTTAAAAGGCAAGCCCACAAACCAATGAAAGTGACAGATGTGACATGGGTGTGGGTAAAAGCCGAAAGGGAGATTACAACAGGGACGGAGCACTTGTGCGCTCAATCCTAAAAACGGACATTCCGCTGGAAAAAATGTTATTCCCAAGTTTTGGGGGATTTGCAATAGGTTCTATTTATTGCACCCTATAAATTCGGACTCATCTGATTTTCTCAAGTGCCATACGCTTTGCCTCAACCCCCAGGCTACTAGTAATTAGGGCCACAGTACTGACACCAGATTGATCAATATATCATTTGAGGCTTATGCTTAGGTTGGAGTTGTTACCACAACATGTGTTTCTTAAATATGGAAAGAGGACCCTAAAGAAGCATGTAATTGTGGCTGTAAAGTACCTATTGAATTAATTCATATGTTCATGTTTGTCCGAATCTTAAATATACTGTCTGTGCATCTCAAAACTGTATGCAAGAAGCATGAAATTAATTGTGAGAGGATTAAGCTTGATTTACGTTTGCAATGGGAACAGCTGATGTGGCATTATCTGATGGATTATTTGTAAAGAGTATAATGCTTTGATATGATACATGTTTTTGTTATGCTGGCATTCAACCGCATGGAATCTGAAACAAAGCCACTTGAATAGGACCAACAGAGGACACAGTAACTGACAAATAGATGTCCACTGCCACTGAATGATCATAAACAAGGGAAAAGCAGGTAGAGGGTACACAAAATACAGGGGTAAAAGCAAGGATAAAGCACTGAAAATTAGGGAATAGCAAAGAGAAGGCAGTGAAAAACGACCTAAAGAGGAAAGAGAAAGTAGTGAAAACTATATGAAAGCAAGGAGAGGACACATAAAATATGGGGGGAAAGCAAGGAGAAAGCTGTTAAAAGGGTAAAAAGCAGGGAGAAGGCACTCAATAAACAGGTTAAAAAACAAGGTGGAAACAGTGAGAATGAGGGAAAATCAATGAGAACCCACACAAAAAGAGCCAAAACAGCAAAAAGAATACAGTGAACATGAGCAAAAGGAAGTGGAAGGAACATAAATTACGAAGGGTAAACCAAAGAGAAAGCAGTAAGAACATAAATGAAGTGTTTTGTTTTTTTTAAAAAAACTATTCAGATCCACGGTTCCTCAGCGGTACCATAACCATAGACAGAACATACTCAATGTTTTTGTTCTGATCACGTGATCGGAATGTATACGCGATTTCAGGTTTACCGATTTGATAAATATTAAAAACATTATTTTAACTATATAGATGCCTATGTTTTGAATAATGGCATCAGGGTGAACATATTTGAAAGTATATAAATCACACCCTAATTAGTTTTTTCAAGAAGCTAGTCTTTTTACGAGTTCAGTGACTTCGCAAATCTGTGGACCGGATTCGCAAATTTGCCCAATGCCAAACAGAAAATCTGCCTTTTAAATGGGTACTTTTTTACCACACCCATTGAGATTAAAGACACTTCCAATAGTAGTTATTTCTCTGCTAAACCTTGTTGGAGCAGCATATTATTTCAGTGGCTCCCTATTTAGAAGAGACATGGCTGAAGGTATTGCACCAGCTCAGTTAGAAGATCCACAGCTCATCCCTGATGAAAAGGAGGAAGAACCATTTCCAGCAAACAAAACAGAGTGAAGTTTGGCAATTCTTCGCTATCCTCTCAGGGGAAAAGAAAGTCTATGCCATGTTTTTACAGTGTAATATATTGGGGAAGCAGCTGTTGCGTGGCACTGCACAGAAGTGCAGCTATGGCACTTCTAGTATGTGGAAGCACTTCAAGACCATTCATGAACGTGTGTACCATCACATGCTACGAGAGAGAGCTGGGACATTAGTGGACGTCGCATGTCCTTAAACTTCTGGAGGAACATCAGCTCCAGAAGTCACCATTACTGCCACCAGTCCTCCGCTAGAAGGCATGGTTACACACTGTGCAAAGTGCCACAAGCTTGTGGTACTAAAAATGTCTGGTGTTACACAATATTTGGAAGCTATTAAGAAACACTGGTGCTGGTATTTTTTCCTCAGTTTTTGTTCCTCCTGTCGTGTTATATTGTTTTTGGGGACTGATGCAAGTTGGGTGTGTCAAGTTAATATTTTTTCATTTTTGCAAGCAGTTCACTTTTTTGCCTAAAAATGATAAAAACAGCAAAAAAACAATTTAAAACTTGTTTAAAAATGTATTAAAAAAAGGTACTGAGTAGAACCGCCATTTGATCAATGAAAAAGCTGCCCCTGTGTCTCTCTCTTATTTTAGTGTATGGTTCAGTGTATGTTATTAGCTGTATCAATGTATGCTTCTGTATGTCTTAGTATATCAGGGCATGTGGCAGTGTATGCTGCAGTGTGTGCCTGGGTGTATTGGTGTATCCGTCCGTATGTGCCTGGCTGTCTCAGTTTAGCATGATTGTGTGCCTGGTTGGCCAGTGTTTGTACGAGTGTATACCTGGGCATGTCTGTGAATGCATGAGTGTGTGCCTAGTTGTGTGAGTGTATCCATCAGTCAATGGATGGATGCCTTGGTGTATGAAAGAGTGTGTTCCTGGGTATGTCAATGTATGCATTAGTGTGTTTCCAGGTGTTTAAGTGTATGCATAACAGTGTGCCTGGGTATGTCAGTGTATGCACGAGTGCGTGCTTAGGTTTCTTAGTGTATGAGTGTGTACCTAGGTGTGTTAGTGTATGCATGATTGTGTGCTTGGATTTGTCTGCCTATGTGTAAGTGTATAACTGTGAGTCTTAGTGTATGCGTCAGAATGTGCCTGGCTGTGTCAGTCAGTCAGTCAGTCAGTCAAAATTCTTTATTCGGCAAATTACCATAAGAGCACAAAATTCATTATACATAAGAAAACATTTTAAGACACAACTCATAAAATGTAATACAATGATCGTAAAAGACCTCACCTATGTAGGCTGCAAACTAACTTCAAATTAATAAATTCCATATTCTCATAAAATACCTAAAAACAGTAACATTGTCATAATCATATTCAAATCTTATACGCTTCCGCCCTAGATTAGTATACAACTGCTTCCACCAATTCGTGACATTGTTTGATAGCAATAGCTACTCTTAAAAAATTTAAAATAGCATGACAAATATCAATAGATTTCAGGTGTTGTACATACATCAAAGCATCATTATAAGATGTAATTTGTAATTTCCGTAAAAGTGGCAGTAAAAATGTACGTCTGGGAGCAGAGTAGAGTGGACAAAATAAAAAGAAGTGACGTGCATTGTTTGGAAAAGGTATCACAAGGACTTTTTGCCAAGTATTTTGCTTTGGAAAAGCCACTTTAAAATGTATCAAATTTAGTCTGAATAAAACAAGAAGGCATTATTCTGAGAAACTTGGAAACCAAGTTAAGTAAGGTTCCATCCGTTTCGTAGTTGAGATCTGGACATAGGAATCAAAGGTTTTCAATTGCAAGCCCCCCTGTAATCTCTTGTTCGAAATATACTCAGAGTATCAAGTTTTAACCAGATCTTTAGCGTTCAGAGGCAACGACTCTGGGTGAGTGAACATATTCTCCAGGCCTAAATTCCGGAAAGTGGTTTGTAGGTATGAGAGCCACGGAATCCTGTTAAAATTGGCCAATTGGATACAATCAGATAAACAGTCCTGAACCAAACTAGCTGCAGGATTCAACCAAGATTTCAACCATAATAGAAGTGGGGCAACACCAGTCAAGTCCCCAATATAACTTAGTCCCAATTCCTCATGGCAGATGAAATTTGCTACGTTCTTAGGCACCATCAGTAATCTGTGCACAAATTTATTCTCAACACGTTGAAGAGAATCAACTTTATTCAGGCCCCACAAACCTGCCCTGTAAATAGCTGCGGATACACATTTTGATTTATAAAGCCTAATTATCTGATGAACTGGTGTGTGGGCTAATTTACGAGCAAAACGGAAAATTGCTTCCAAATTTCTCACCATTTGTTGAGTCTTAAAAGTAAGATGGGAATTCCATTGCAAAGAAGAACGTACATACAGACCCAAATAGCAAAACTCTTTTACTTTGTTTATAGTGTTCCCTCCCATAGAGAAACGTTTAGATCTTGTATTTTTGGGGGCGCAAGTCATTGCATACGTATTCATGAAATTTACTTTCAAATCTAAGTCTTGCATGAAGATTAAGAAATAGTCCATCAGGCTTTGAAGGCCATTGGCTGTGTCAGTGTATGCATGATTTTGAACCTGGTTTTGTCACTCTCTCTAAGAGTGTATGCTTGGGTATGTCAGTGTATGCATACGTTTGCACCTGCATGAGTGTGTTTGGGTGTGTCAGCGTATGCCTCAGTGTGTGCCTGGGTATGTATGTGCATGCATTAGTGTGTTTCTAAATGTATCACTGTATGCATCAATGTGTGCCTAGGTATGTCAGTGCCTGCTTTAGTGTGTGCATGGGTGTATATATATCAGTGTGTGCCTGGATCTGCCATTGTACGTGTCAGTGTGTGCCTGGGTGTTTTAGTGTATGCATAATTGTGTGCCTAGATGTTTCAGTGTATCAATCCGTGTGTGTCTGGGTGTGTTAGTGTAAGCAGTAGTGTGTTGGTGGGTGTATTATTGCGTGCACCAATGTGTATCTGGGTGTGTTATTGTATATGAGTTTGTGCCTCTGTGTATTAGTGTATGCATCAGTGTGTACCCTTGTGTGTCAGTGTATGCATCAGTGTGTGTCTGAGTGTGTCACTGTCTGTATCAGTGTGTACCTGGGTATGTCTGTCTATGTATGAGTGTGTGTCTGGGTGTCTCAGTGTATGTCTCAGCGTGCACCAGAGGGTGTCAGTGTATGCAAAAATGCCTGCCTGAGTGTTTTATTCGATGCATTATGAATGGAGAACAATGTAATTAGTCACCTACATTATTGCAATAAATGGTTTCATTGATCTGTGCAAAAAGAGAGAAAATATAAATAGAAGTTAATGCTACATGTTATAAGTTTGCACAATAAAGTTTAAGTTTCTGCAATGTAAAAGGGCATGTTAATAATAAATCACTACACATCTGTACTGCTGCAAAGCAATTATAGATATCGTTTAATCTTTTCATTTTCCCTTTTTTACTGTACTCAGCTTCCATACATTTACACCACAAATGATGTGTTGTATAAAGAATTAACATTGTAAAGTAGGGAAAAAATAATCACATAGATTGCGCACAAAACAAAACAGAACTACACACTGCATCTCTTTAAATTAGTGGCACTATGCATTGCACTCACTATAATTAATTAACTGATTGTTTTAGCTATACTTATTGAACTAATGTAAAGAAACATATGCTAAAGGTAACTGTTTTTATTAAGAGTGTTACAACACAATTAACATCTATAAAGTACACGGGCATATGGAGAACCTTATGAAGAGATAACCCATGGTAGGCCGTATGATATCATCAAACTGGTAATAAATAAACTAAAAGTAGACTATTTTACTTTTCCAATTCTAATCCTTCTTGTAATTTTGTAGATCAAGTTCCAATATGTGTTTAATTCTAACTTTCTTCTCATTATATTGTGTCCATCCCTTTTTAGTTTTTAAATAAAAAAAAGTATTATTCAGAGGTAATAGTAACTCCTTTATAACAGATAATAACCGTAATAGTATTTTGTTCTCCACAAAACAGTTTTTTCTCCTGGTTTTTAGTTTGTAATGACTATTTCCAATTTACTACCATCTGCACTGTATCACTGTACCATTAACTGCATATTGGCATTTCAAATTTTTGATATAGACATCACCCCAGTAGGCCATATGATGTCATATATAGTTGTATTACACATGAGAAAAGTATATTATTTCATATTTTCAGTTGTATGCTTCGTTAAAACTTAAGTTTAAGAAACAGATGATAGGAATTTGGTATTTTATAAGGCAGTCTTTGCTCAAATGTGAGGTTGCTGTTGTTACATTCTGTCCACCCAGTTGCAATTTTTAAATATAGGGTGTGGTGTCCAGATGTAATGGTTATTTATTCATGAAAATAATAGCCATAGTGGTATATGTTTTTCTAGAAATAGATATTTGTGCTGCTTTATAATTTGTAATTTGTGTTTCCAATTTACTTTTTCATCAGGTGTACATTGATGTTCCATTAGGATAAGATATTTGTAAGCAAGTCCAAATAAGTCATCAATGGTTACCATCTCTTCTTCTAAGATACCAAAGACTACCATCAAGAATTCTTGAGCATCTTCTTGAGTATTTTAAGTAAAGTGTACAGATCGAGACTACAAGGTCTCGAATATGAGATACAGAATATGTTTTAGTTCTATCTTTTCTCTGTTCAACTGCATGAACAACATGAGATAAAGAGAACAGTGCGTTCACAATCACATTGGCATAGCAGTTTACACCAGAGGGGTTTGACAACTGGTATCCAACAATATCACCAGCACTGTTAGTATTATTTTTTTCTTAAGAAGTTCCTTGTTCTCTTTCTTACACTTCTTCTCAGCAACATCACTATGATCTTTTCAAAGCTTTTGCTTCAGGCAGATTGTACTTTTTTCATGAAATGGATACTGTCCTAAATGAGAAGCATAAACATGTCTCAATCTGTTGTACTCTTTGAGACAACTTGAATCAGTATGTACTTTACTATTCTTAAGGTCTACCAGTTACAAACCAGACTATGCTCTAACCCGCCATAAGGCTACATATGACATACCTTCCTTAAACACAGTAGTAGTGATATTAATGAATGCTGCACCTACACTTAAACGTTGAGATTTATGAATAGTTGAAGCGTATGCTAGAGACACAGGGAACTGCTTCCTCCAAACATACAAGCCTTTTACAAGCAAGAAATGAGCAACAGACCTTCCAATCTGTTTACCACCTTCAACCTGATCAAATTTAATCGCTAGGTATTCAACCTCATTCTTGTTAGGAAACAAAACAAAATAAAATCAATTTCTATACCCATATCACCTTTAATTAATCCTTCCTCATTAAGGAACATTTACATTACTTCACAAAATTACCCTAAAGTTTTTGCAAACACGTAAACACTTTTCTAATCCCGCAGTTCTGGAAACAAATGTTTCCAATTAATCCAATTTTGCTTGTATTTTTCCACTTACCAGTACTATCACACCCTGGTGTTCTATTTTGTCAATTGTTGTAAGTTCTAAAATGTCTTCTATCTCCAGTTTTAGTAATTGTTCTTTGAAACAGGAGCATTCCTGCAGTGTAGGCAGGCAGACAATGGATTGCCCTTCTTCAATCAAAGAAATAGTTTCTTTATAAGTCGCAGTTCTAAACTACGTTTGCTCCTCTTTTGTTTAAAATCTAAAGGTAAGTAGGCAACTCTTCCTTTAAGGCCTTTCTGTATCTCTGTTGGTTGTAGTTTGTCACTCTTTGGTTCCATACGAACAATTGCTTGAAAAGGGTGTATGGATTGTATGAGAATTGATTCATAAATTATCAATTTTTGTAGGTCTTCTGGAATTGATACCAATTCTAACTTGTTATGTATTCCTTTGGCAGGCATTTTGTTGTCCTCTAACTTATCATAACAATATCTGCATATAGTTTGCCGTATTGACAAATGAAAGCATTCCTCCACAAATAAATATACACCAAATTCCTGCCACTTAGCTCTGTTCTCCTGTTCAGTTTTTTTAGAATACAACAAGATTGCAAGTTTGGCCTTTGTAGTAAGTGCACCACCAACAAATACAAACACAGTTTGGTTTCTCTGAAAAAACTGTGTTAAACTTTGAAATCTCTTGTGTAAAGTTTTCAATACAAATACCTCTGTCCTGTTCCTGTACACCTGTAGAAACGTATTCCTCATTTTCCCTAGTCTCATACTTAGGACCAAAGAAACTAAACTGAACATCTTCACAAACTTTTTTCTACCTCTGCTAGTGTACCATGTCATAGCGCTCTTTTCAATTCTCCTAAAATAAAGGTAGGAGTTTTCACAAGTAAAGCTCCTAACTAAATCTCGCCTTTTAGTGTGATGAACAGCTAAAATTCTGAAGTCATAAAAGGTGCTTCTACACAGTTTCTTTGATAAACAAGCCAGAGAATTTTGCTGCAAATTATTATACTTCCTCACTTTGCATGGATCTAATCTTTGAAAAATTGCAATTTTCCACTTACCACTCCTATCCGGAAATTGATGTAGAACATTTCTCAATACGTCAATTGATTCCTGACGAATACTACAAATACTGTTACAGTTCCATTTGTATACAGGGGCTTGTTTACATCTTCCTTGTACCTCTTCAGTTATTAGTTCCTGTACATTTCTAAGAACCACTTCCTCTTTTGCAATGGGACTACCACCTTTGACCTCAACAACAAGTTGAATCAACTGCATGCACTAATGTGTTCTCTTCTATGTAGCTTTCTTCATTAAAGAACAGCTCTGTACCCTATGTGTGCTTCCATTCACCTTTAAAAATGTTGCACAAGAGGCCTGGAAGCTTTCGCTTCTATGAAGACCAGATATAACGAGCACTTCTTTATTACAGTAAATTTATATGAAATCAGGTAGAGACGAATGATCTGGTCGATGGTTCTAATTCGCGGACAAAATCCCGCTTGCACTTCTGATAACACAACCTGGGTGTCAACCCACCCCTGCAGGCAATTGAGCAGAACTTTTCCTAGGACCTCCCGGCCCCGTCTAGCAAAGAGATCGGCCGGTAATTAGCAGGGCATCCTCTGTCGGCCTTCTTATAAATTGGAACAATGATGGCAGAACACCAGGACTGCAGTACTATGTTCCCCTCCAGGGCTGCATTGAACACCTTGGTGAGTATTTTGGCCCAATAAGGAGATGCCTCACAGTAAAGGTCCACCGGCACCATATCTGGGTCTGAGGCCTCATTCCTCTTCATTGCTCCCAGTGCTCTAATTACCTCTGGGATTAAAGTTCTAATCTCACAAGGGGCAGTAGGAGAGGCATCAACCAGGGGGGTACTGTATAATGTGCTAAAGTAATCAACCCAGGCAAGGGGACCTATGCAGGTTTCTACAACAATCACTTCCCCCTTCTCCACTCTTGCCACCAATGCAAAGAATCTTTTTGAGTGGTGGTCAGCCGTAGTTTCTTTGAGTTCACCCCAGAGTATACTTTGGTACGTCCACTTCTTAGTTACCAGTAGGTGCTTATAGCCCTTTCTATGTGCTCTACATTTCTCTTCACTAGCAGCGCTATCATGGCGCCGGGATAGGGCAAGTGAGACCTCTCTTTTCACCCTTATACACTTCTCATCCAACCAGCCTTTGCGACCCGTCTGCTCTTTTCTACTGTTATCACATGGCTTAGATGTTACAGGTTTAGACCACAAGGCCCTCAACTCCCCTATCATTGCGTTGTATGCCGCCAAGATAAGGGGGCTGGCAGTGGGTGAGGCATCTGAGATAAATTGGTCATAGTTAGCCAATATGAGTTGAAGCTGTGGGAGATCCTGCAGATACTTTCCACCATCCCACTGTATTCTCTTTCTGCTGTTGGGTAGAACAATATTCCTCACATATAACCCCAGTGCCTGCCCTATCATATTTTCAAGCCCCAGAACATTTTGCCTCATATTGAGAGCAAGCGGGTTGTGATCGCTTTCTATCCAACTAACCACAGCCATATCAAGGATAGCTGGCCATGCTTCCACAATAACAATAACATAATCAATGACAGATTGAGATCTGCTATTTTCAAAGGTTGCCTTTGCAGCACCATCCAACTTGGAGCGGACATTAACAAAGCGAAGGCCGTTACTGAGCATAAGGTCAGTGAAGGCCTCAGCTTTTTTTGTAGACTTTGGACAGTTCATCGCCGGAATTCCCATACTCCAATCTTCTGTCACAATTTCACTGCTATTAATGGCCTCACAAGCCAATGTGTTAAAGTGTTAAAGTCTTCACATACCAGTATCACATCCCTATCTCTATTATGGCCCCTTGGTGTTTTATCATCTACAGTATCTCTTCTAATTTTGCCAATGTATGTGGAGCATTCTTTCCAGATCACCTGTACCCCGGGGACCATCCCGGGGTGCTATATATACGTTCAAAATATCCATTACACTCCCTTTACCCCTTGATGCCCAAAGTCTCACATGTTGGATATTAGCACGAGCCAACAGGTGTGGCACATCTATTTGTTCTATTTTGCAGTTTAACCTGCACGAGACCCAAAATGAGATACCGTCAGATGGACGTCCCTTCGTGGGCCGAATGGCCAGCCTGTCAAATCCCAGGAACCCATTAATAAACGTTCTTTCAACAGCCCAGGTTTCTTGAAAGCAGCAAATATCTTACAGACTAACAAATTGTAACCAGTTATTTTCTTCCAGCTTGCTAGCCAGACCAGCTATATTCCAGGACAGAATTGCAAGCAACCCCCCTTCAATTTGTTACATGAAGTAAGTGTGGGGGGGGGGCATAGTTCCTCATCGTTCAATCTGCGCTTGTTCTAGATGATGCTCCAGAGCTCCCTAACTTCTTAACAAACTGTTGCAGGTGTGGTTGAGTGTTTGGAATTATAAACATATCCTAAACACTAATACTTTTTTATTTTTCCAGAGTCAACCCCATTTGTACTTACTTTTATCTTACTAACACTACCTATTTTTAAACACTAGCATAGTTACACAATCCAATGAAATTTGTTATTTAAAATTTTAGGTGCTAGGCTCCATTTTAACTGCCTTTCATTTCAAATCTGTTTCACTCAGCTGCAGCCTTTTCCTGTGTGGTACTCCAGATTCCCTCTAAAATGGTCAGAGTGTGTATTGTGCGTCATAACGTTGTGTTTTGGGCCTGAGAGAGTGCTAGAATTAGTGGTATTGACAGAGATCTGGGTTTACCTATTATGGACATTACTTGGATTGGCCAGAAACGGTTAAAGTGGCATCAATTGATGAAAGCATAATGGATTGCCAATATCCAGACCTAATTTTGCACTGTGGTGGCAATGACCTGGGTACAGCTACTAGGGTAGAGTTGGGAATTCTAATGAAAGATCCCTTTGGAAAATTTATGGCACTTTTTGCACACACTGCCTTGGCATTTTCCAACATTTGCCAAAGGCAGAAGTGGAAGTGGTCAAGTGAATTCTGTCCACAGACAGACAAATCCAGGAAACACATTAATAAAATTGTTTCTGCATTCCTGAGTGATTACAACATGGGTTCTAAATACCACAATAATTTACTCTTTGATATGGATGGTATACATAGGAATTATGGTATTCACTTGAAATAGAAAGGCAACAGGGTGGTCCTCCAGAACTTGAAAAACTGCATCCTGTTTTATGTGTAGTTATCATCTACACATCACAAACACAAAGGCTCTTTTCAGAATCAATTATTTTTTCCAAGACATATTTGTTTAGTTTTTATTGCTACTTTTTTAATCCTCATGTGGATTTTCAAATCTATCACGGATTACCAAAAGCACTCATATAATACACACCAGCCACACTAAAGTATGCATCGGTGGTTCTCTAGTAGATTTATGTGAATGAGGGTGAGAGTGTCTGTCTGGGTGTGTAAGTGGGTATGACAGTCTCTGGGTGTGTGAGTGGGTGTGAGAGTGTCTGAGTGTGCCACAGGACGTAAAAGTGTCTATCTGGGTGTGACAGTTGCTATAAGAGTGTCTGTCTCAGTGTGTGACTGGATATGAGTGTGTCTGTCTGGGTGTGAGAGAGTGTGTTTGGGTGTGTGAGTGGGTGTGCTAGTATCTGTCTGGGTGTGTGATTGGGTGTGAGAGTGCCTGTCTGGGAGTGTAATGGGTGTGGCAGTGTCTCTCTGGGTGTATGAGTAGGTGTGAGAGTGTGTGTCTGGGTGTGTAATTGGGTGTGACACTAGCTCTCTGAGTGTGTGTGTGAGTGGGTGTGTGAGTGTCTCTCTGGGTGTCACAGTGGGCGTGAGTGTGTCTGTCTGGGAGTGTGGGTGGGTGTGAGAGTGTCTATCTGAGTGTATGAGTGGGTGTAAGAGTGTGTATCTGGGTGGGTCAGTGGGTGTGACAGTGTCTGGGATATTATACACAGTATCCAGTAAAACTAGGGCAAGAATGAGTGCCTAGCTGGGATGGTTTATATAAATATATTTTGTCTGAGTAGTGGGTGTGACAGTGTCTTTCTGGGTGTCAGAGTGGGTGTGAGAGTGTTTATCGGGGTGTATGAATTGGTGTGACAATATCTGTTTAGATGTGTGAGTGTCTGGGTATGTGAGTGGGTGTGAGAGTGTCTGGGTATGTGACTGTATGTGAGAGTGTCTGGGCATGTGGGTGGGTGTGAGAGTGTCTCTCTGGGTGTCAGAGTGGGAGTGAGAGTTTCTGGGTGTGTGGGTGGGTGCAAGAGTGTCTGAGAGTGGGTGTGAGAGTGTCTACGTAGGTGTGTGAGTGGGTTTGAGAGTGTGTGTCTGGGTGAGTCAGTGAGTGTGAAAGTGTCTGGGTGTGTGAGTGAGTGTGAAAGTGTCTGCCTGTGTGTGTCACTGGGTGTGAGAGTGTCTGGGTATGCGAGTGGTGTGGGAGTGTTTGCCTGGGTGTGTGAATGGGTGTGACAGTGTCTCTGGGTGTATGGGTGGGTGTGAGAGTGAGTGTCTGGGTGTATCATTGGGTGTGACAGTCTCTCTGGGTGTATGCGTGGGTGTGAGAGTGTCTCTCTGGGTGTCAGAGTGGGTGTGAGAGTGTCCAGGAGTGTGAGTGGGTGTGGGAGTGCCTCTCTGGCTGTCAGAGTAAGTGTGACAGTGTCCGTCTCAGAGTGTGAGTGGGTGTGACAGTGTCTGGGAGTGTGAGTGGGTGTGAGAGTGTCTCTCAGAGTGTCAGAGTAGTGTGAGAGTGTCTACCTGGGTGCATGGGTGGGTGTACAAGTGTGTGTCTGGGTGCGTTAGTGGGTGTGAGTGCGTCTGGGACATTATACACAGTATCCAGTGAAAGTAGGGCAATAATTAGTAACTGGCTTGAGAAGGTTTCTGCATGTGATTTGTCTGAGTAGTGGGTGTGAGAGTGTCTCTCTGGGTGTCAGAGTGGATGTGAGAGTGTTTATCTGGGTGTATAAGTGGGTGTGACAAAACCTGTTTAGGTGTGTGAGTGGATGTGAGATTAACTGGGTGTGACAGTGTCTGGGTGTGTATGGGTGTGAGAGTGTCTAGGCGTGTGATTGGATGTGAGTGTCTGGGTGTGTGAGTGGGTGTGAGAGAGTCTCTCTGGGTGTCACAGTGGGTGTGAGAGTGTCTGGGTGTATAATTCAAATCAAATCAAATCATTAACATTTATAAAGCGCGCTACTCACCCGTGCGGGTCTCAAGGCGCTAGGGGAAAAGGGGGGGTTATCGCTGCTCGAACAGCCAGGTCTTTAGGAGTCTCCGGAAAGCGGAGTGGTCCTGGGTGGTCCTGAGGCTGGTGGGGAGGGAGTTCCAGGTCTTGTCCGCCAGGAAGGAGAAAGATCTCCCACCCGCCGTGGAGCGGCGGATGCGAGGGACAGCAGCGAGTGCAAGGCCAGAGGAGCGGAGGAGGCGGGTGGGGACGTAGAAGCTGAGGCGTCTGTTGAGGTATTCCGGTCCCTTGTCATGGAGGGCTTTGTGTGCGTGGGTGAGAAGTCGGAAGGTTATCCTTTTGCTGACTGGGAGCCAATGTAGGTGTCTCAGGTGTGCGGAGATGTGGCTGCTGCGGGGTACGTCGAGGATGAGGCGGGCCGAGGCGTTTTGAATGCGTTGCAGGCGATTTTGGAGTTTGGCTGTGGTCCCGGCGTAGAGGGTGTTGCCGTAGTCCAGGCGGCTCGTGCCGAGGGCGTGGGTCACGGTTTTTCTGGTGTCGGCGGGGATCCAGCGGAAGATCTTGCGGAGCATGCGGAGGGTGAGGAAGCAGGCGGAGGACACAACGTTGACTTGCTTGGTCATGGTGAGAAGAGGGTCCAAGATGAAGCCGAGGTTGTGGGCGTGGTCTGTGGGGGTCGGTGCGGTGCCGAGGGCCGTGGGCCACCAGGAGTCGTCCCAGGCGGACGGGGTGTTGCCGAGGATGAGGACTTCCGTTTTTTCAGAGTTCAGCTTTAGGCGGCTGAGCCTCATCCAATCTGCGATGTCCTTCATACCCTCTTGTAGGTTGGTCTTGGCGCTGGCGGGGTCCTTGGTGAGGGAGAGTATAAGTTGGGTGTCGTCGGCGTAGGAGGTGATGATGATGTCGTGCTTGCGTACGATGTTGGCGAGGGGGCTCATGTAGACATTGAAGAGTGTTGGGCTGAGTGATGAGCCTTGAGGTACGCTGCAGATGATCTTGGTGGGTTCTGAGCGAAACGGAGGGAGGTAAACTCTTTGAGAACGGTTTGCGAGGAAGGAGGCGATCCAGTCCAGGGCCTGGCCTTGGATCCCGGTGGAGTGGAGGCGGGTGATTAGGGTGCGGTGACAGACGGTGTCAAAGGCAGCCGAGAGGTCGAGGAGAATGAGGGCGACTGTTTCACCGTTGTCCATCAGGGTTCTGATGTCGTCTGTGGCTGAGATGAGGGCGGTTTCAGTGCTGTGGTTGGTTCGGAATCCGGTTTGTGAGGGGTCGAGCAGGTTGTTGTCTTCCAGGAAGGTGGTCAGCTGTTTGTTGACGGTCTTCTTTATTACTTTGGCTGGGAAAGGCAGAAGAGAGATGGGGTGGAAGTTTTTCAGGTCGCTCGGGTCAGCCGTAGGTTTCTTTAGTAGGGCGTTGACTTCGGTGTGTTTCCAGCATTCGGGGAAGGTAGCAGAAGAAAAAGAAGAGTTGATGACGGTCTGGAGGTGCAGGGCGATGATGTCGTCGGCTTTGTTAAAGATGAAGTGCGGGCAGGGGTCCGAAGGGGTGCCGGAGTGGATAGAGTTCATGATGGATTTGGTTTCTTCTGTGTTGATGTGGGTCCAGTTGTTGAGGGTGATGGCCGGGGATGTGGGTTCGGTGGTGTTTGGTTGGGTCTGGTGTCCGAAGCTGTCGTGGAGGTCGCTGATCTTGCGATGGAAGAAAGTGGCGAGGGATTCGCACAAATCCTGTAAGGGCGTGACGGCGTTGGCTTTGGCGCTGGGGTTGAAGAACTCCTTGACGATGCTGAAGAGTTCTCTGCTGTTGTGGCTGTTTTTGTCCAGTCTGTCGGTGAAAAAGTTCCTTTTGGCAGCGCGGATCAGGTGGTGGTGTTCGCGGGTAGCGTTCTTGAGGGCGGTCATGTTGTCAGCGGTGTGGTCCTTGCGCCAGGCTTTCTCAAGGGCGCGACAAGTTTTCTTTGATTCCTTGAGGGTGTCAGAGAACCAGAGAGGTTTTTTGGTGTTGGTCTGTCGATGCATGCGTTTGAGGGGAGCAAGGTTGTCTGCGCAGTTGGAGATCCAGTTTGTGAGGTTGAGGGCTGCGTCGTTCGGGTCGGTGGTGAGGGTGGGTTGGTTGGCGGCGAGTGCGGAGAGGAGTTGCTCTTCAGGGATCTTGTTCCACTGTCGACGAGGGATGGGTTGAGTGCGGAGGTGGCGGGTCTCGCGTCGGAATGTGAAGTGGATGCAGCTGTGGTCGGTCCAGTGTAGGGTGGAGCTGTGGCTGAAGAAGACGTGTTTGCTGGCAGAGAAGATAGGGTCGAGCGTGTGTCCGGCGATGTGGGTGGCGGTGTTCACCAGTTGTTTGAGGCTGAGGTTGGCGAGGTTGTCGAGCAGGGTGGTGGTGTTGGGGTCGTTGTTTTGTTCTAGATGGAAGTTGAGGTCGCCTAGGAGGATGTAGTCCGGTGAGGCGAGGGCGTGCGGGGAGATGAAGTCGGCGATGGCGTCGCTGAAAGGGGCGCGTGGTCCGGGAGGACGGTAGACGAGGGTGGTCCTCGGGTCGGTGCGAATCTGAAAATGCAGGTGTTCAGCGGTGAGAGGGGTGTCTTCGGTGGAGGTGGTGACGCTGATGGAGTCTTTGAAGATGATGGCGATACCTCCTCCTGCTTGGTTGGTGCGGTCTTTCCTGGAGATCTTGTAGCCTTCGGGGATGGTGGTGGCGATGTCTGGAGCAGAGGAGGCGTTCATCCAGGTCTCCGTGATGAAGGCGACGTCCGGTGCTGTGGAGTCCAGGAGGTCCCAGAGTTCAACGGCGTGTTTGTGGACGGAGCGAGCGTTGACTAGGATGCACTTGAGGTGGTTGATGGGGCGCTGGCTTGTGGTCGTGGTAGTTGCGTGGTGGAAGATGCGTTTGCTGGAGTTGCAGGCGAATGGTCCATGGGTGCGTTTGGGGTGAGCTTGGAAGCAGGTGTTGGAGCGTCCTGGGTTGAGGGCGTGGAGGGAGGTGGGGTCGTAGCGGATCAGCGGGGCTTGGGAGAGCTGGGGACCAGGGGTCGTGGCGCTGGGCGCGGGCCAGGCGCGGACGGGCGCAGACAGGCTTGCCTCTGGCGCGCCTCTGGCGCGCCAGAGGCGCGGTCGCGCAGCGGCCGCCATATGAGGTAGGGGGGGAGGGGTCAACTGGGGGCGAATGGGAGCTGGGGGGCGGGGGCGTGCAGGAGGTCGCGGCGGGAAAGTGCGAGGGAGGGGGGGACAGGTAGAGTGAGAAGAGCTGGGGGAAGGGGGTTTAAGGGTGGAGGGGGGTGAGTGTTAGGAGGTTTAGGAGATTAGGGAGAAAGATAGGAGTAGGGTTGTGAAGATAGGGGAGGGGGGGTTGTAGAGGTGGGTGAGAGGTAGAGTGAGAGGATAGGAAGATAGGTAATAGAGGGGGTGGCGGGAAGGGGGGAGAGATAGAGAAATAGATAGAGAAAATAGATAGATAGAGAAATCGATAGATAGAGAAATAGATAGAGAGATAGGAAGATAGGAGGAGGTGGAGAGTGAGGGAGTTAGATAGTGGGATAGAGAGATAGGTAGATAGGAGGAGCGAGGGAGGTAGATAGTGAACGGGTTAGATAGGGGAGATAGAGAGGGGGATGCGAGTGAGGGAGGGGGATGAGGCAGGAGGGCAGGCGCGGGGAGAAGAAGACGGAGGAGGCAGAAGAGACGAAGGCAGAAGATAGAAGACAGAAGACCAGAAGACCGGAAGAACAGAAGAACAGAAGAACAGAAGAAAGGAAGACCGGAAGAACAGAAGAACACAGAGGAACACAGAGGAACACAGAGGAACACAGAAGAACACAGAAGAACACAGAAGAAGATACAGAAAACGAAGAACAGAGGGCAGAAGACCACAGAAGAAGATAAGGAAGAAGAGAGGCGACAGGAGAGGCTGAGAAGCACACAGAAGAAGAGAGAAGACGGGGAAAAGAAGAGTACAGAAGAAGATTACAGACGAGGAGCGAGGAGGAAGAACAGAGAAGAAGAAAAGAAGAAAAGAAGCAGGAGCAGGAGAGAGGGTGAGTAGCGCGGGGCAGAGCGAGGGGCTGGGAGGTGGGGGGTACTTACTGTGAGGTGGGTCTCAGGAACTCAGGAACCTGGAGGAGCTGGAGGAGCTGCAGCGGCAGGGGGAGCGACCTACCCTTGGGTCAAGGGTCGCTACCACTGTCGCGCAGCGCCCGCCATATGAGGTAGGAGGGGGGGAGGGGTCAGCTGGGGGCGAATGGGAGCTGCGGGGCAGAGGCGTGCAGGAGGTCGCGGCGGGAAAGCGCGAGGGGGGGACAGGTAGAGTGAGAAGAGCTGGGGGAGGGGGGTTTAAGGGTGGAGGGGGTGAGTGTTAGGAGGTTTAGGAGATTAGGGAGAAAGATAGGAGTAGGGTTGTGAAGATAGGGCGGTCATGTTGTCAGCGGTGTGGTCCTTGCGCCAGGCTTTCTCAAGTGTTCGACAAGTTTTCTTTGATTCCTTGAGGGTGTCAGAGAACCAGAGAGGTTTTTTGGTGTTGGTCTGTCGATGCATGCGTTTGAGGGGAGCAAGGTTGTCTGCGCAGTTGGAGATCCAGTTTGTGAGGTTGAGGGCTGCGTCGTTCGGGTCGGTGGTGAGGGTGGGTTGGTTGGCGGCGAGTGCGGAGAAGAGTTGCTCTTCAGGGATCTTGTTCCACTGTCGACGAGGGATGGGTTGAGTGCGGAGGTGGCGGGTCTCGCGTCGGAATGTGAAGTGGACGCAGCTGTGGTCGGTCCAGTGTAGGGTGGAGGTGTGGCTGAAGAAGACGTGTTTGCTGGCAGAGAAGATAGGGTCGAGCGTGTGTCCGGCGATGTGGGTGGCGGTGTTCACCAGTTGTTTGAGGCTGAGGTTGGCGAGGTTGTCGAGCAGGGTGGTGGTGTTGGGGTCGTTGTTTTGTTCTAGATGGAAGTTGAGGTCGCCTAGGAGGATGTAGTCCGGTGAGGCGAGGGCGTGCGGGGAGATGAAGTCGGCGATGGCGTCGCTGAAAGGGGCGCGTGGTCCGGGAGGACGGTAGACGAGGGTGGTCCTCGGGTCGGTGCGAATCTGAAAATGCAGGTGTTCAGCGGTGAGAGGGGTGTCTTCGGTGGAGGTGGTGACGCTGATGGAGTCTTTGAAGATGATGGCGATACCTCCTCCTGCTTGGTTGGTGCGGTCTTTCCTGGAGATCTTGTAGCCTTCGGGGATGGTGGTGGCGATGTCTGGAGCAGAGGAGGCGTTCATCCAGGTCTCCGTGATGAAGGCGACGTCCGGTGCTGTGGAGTCCAGGAGGTCCCAGAGTTCAACGGCGTGTTTGTGGACGGAGCGAGCGTTGACTAGGATGCACTTGAGGTGGTTGATGGGGCGCTGGCTTGTGGTCGTGGTAGTTGCGTGGTGGAAGATGCGTTTGCTGGAGTTGCAGGCGAATGGTCCATGGGTGCGTTTGGGGTGAGCTTGGAAGCAGGTGTTGGAGCGTCCTGGGTTGAGGGCGTGGAGGGTGGTGGGGTCGTAGCGGATCAGCGGGGCTTGGGAGAGCTGGGGACCAGGGGTCGTGGCGCTGGGCGCGGCCAGGCGCGGACGGGCGCAGATAGGCTTGCCTCTGGCGCGCCTCTGGCGCGCCAGAAGCGCGGTCACGCAGCGGCCGCCATATGAGGTGGGGGGGAGGGGTCAACTGGGGGCGAATGGGAGCTGGGGGGCGGGGGCGTGCAGGAGGTCGCGGCGGGAAAGCGCGAGGGAGGGGAGGACAGGTAGAGTGAGAAGAGCTGGGGGAAGGGGGTTTAAGGGTGGAGGGGGGTGAGTGTTAGGAGGTTTAGGAGATTAGGGAGAAAGATAGGAGTAGGGTTGTGAAGATAGGGGAGGGGGGGTTGTAGAGGTGGGTGAGAGGTAGAGTGAGAGGATAGGAAGATAGGTAATAGAGAGGGTTGCGGGAAGGGGGGAGAGATAGAGAAATAGATAGAGAAAATAGATAGATAGAGAAATCGATAGATAGAGAAATAGATAGAGAGATAGGAAGATAGGAGGAGGTGGAGAGTGAGGGAGTTAGATAGTGGGATAGAGAGATAGAGAGATAGGTAGATAGGAGGAGCGAGGGAGGTAGATAGTGAACGGGTTAGATAGGGGAGATAGAGAGGGGGATGCGAGTGAGGGAGGGGGATGAGGCAGGAGGGCAGGCGCGGGGAGAAGAAGACGGAGGAGGCAGAAGAGACGAAGGCAGAAGATAGAAGACAGAAGACCAGAAGACCGGAAGAACAGAAGAACAGAAGAACAGAAGAAAGGAAGACCGGAAGAACAGAAGAACACAGAAGAACACAGAGGAACATAGAGGAACACAGAGGAACACAGAAGAACACAGAAGAACACAGAAGAACACAGAAGAAGATACAGAAAACGAAGAACAGAGGGCAGAAGACCACAGAAGAAGATAAGGAAGAAGAGAGGCGACAGGAGAGGCTGAGAAGCACACAGAAGAAGAGAGAAGACGGGGAAAAGAAGAGTACAGAAGAAGATTACAGACGAGGAGCGAGGAGGAAGAACAGAGAAGAAGAAAAGAAGAAAAGAAGCAGGAGCAGGAGAGAGGGTGAGTAGCGCGGGGCAGAGCGAGGGGCTGGGAGGTGGGGGGTACTTACTGTGAGGTGGGTCTCAGGAACTCAGGAACCTGGAGGAGCTGGAGGAGCTGGAGGAGCTGCAGCAGCAGGGGGAGCGACCTACCCTTGGGTCAAGGGTCGCTACCACTGTCGCGCAGCGGCCGCCATATGAGGTAGGAGGGGGGGGGAGGGGTCAGCTGGGGGCGAATGGGAGCTGCGGGGCAGAGGCGTGCAGGAGGTCGCGGCGGGAAAGCGCGAGGGGGGGGACAGGTAGAGTGAGAAGAGCTGGGGGAGGGGGGTTTAAGGGTGGAGGGGGTGAGTGTTAGGAGGTTTAGGAGATTAGGGAGAAAGATAGGAGTAGGGTTGTGAAGATAGGGGAGGGGGGTTGTAGAGGTGGGTGAGGGTGAGAGGTAGAGTGAGAGGATAGGAAGATAGGTAATAGAGGGGGTGGCGGGAAGGGGGGGAGAGATAGAGAAATAGATAGAGAAAATAGATAGATAGAGAAATCGATAGATAGAGAAATAGATAGAGAGATAGGAAGATAGGAGGAGGTGGAGAGTGAGGGAGTTAGATAGTGGGATAGAGAGATAGAGAGATAGGTAGATAGGAGGAGTGAGGGAGGTAGATAGTGAACAGGTTAGATAGGGGAGATAGAGAGGGGGATGCGAGTGAGGGAGGGGGATGAGGCAGGAGCAGGAGGGCAGGCGCGGGGAGAAGAAGACGGAGGAGGCAGAAGAGCCGAAGGCAGAAGATAGAAGACAGAAGACCAGAAGACCGGAAGAACAGAAGAACAGAAGAACAGAAGACCGGAAGAACAGAAGAAAGGAAGACCGGAAGAACAGAAGAACACAGAAGAACACAGAAGAACACAGAGGAACACAGAGGAACACAGAAGAACACAGAAGAACACAGAAGAAGATACAGAAAACGAAGAACAGAGGGCAGAAGACCACAGAAGAAGATGAGGAAGAAGAGAGGCAACAGGAGAGGCTGAGAAGCACACAGAAGAAGAGAGAAGACGGGGAAAAGAAGAGTACAGAAGAAGATTACAGACGAGGAGCGAGGAGGAAGAACAGAGAAGAAGAAAAGAAGCAGGAGCAGGAGAGAGGGTGAGTAGCGCGGGGCAGAGCGAGGGGCTGGGAGGTGGGGGGTACTTACTGTGAGGTGGGTCTCAGGAACTCAGGAACCTGGAGGAGCTGGAGGAGCTGCAGCGGCAGGGGGAGCGACCTACCCTTGGGTCAAGGGTCGCTACCACTGTCGCGCAGCGGCCGCCATATGAGGTAGGAGGGGGGGGAGGGGTCAGCTGGGGGCGAATGGGAGCTGGGGGGCGGGGCGTGCAGGAGGTCACGGCAGGAAAGCGCGAGGGGGGGACAGGTAGAGTGAGAAGAGCTGGGGGAGGGGGGTTTAAGGGTGGAGGGGGTGAGTGTTAGGAGGTTTAGGAGATTAGGGAGAAAGATAGGAGTAGGGTTGTGAAGATAGGGGAGGGGGTTGTAGAGGTGGGTGAGGGTGAGAGGTAGAGTGAGAGGATAGGAAGGTAGGTAATAGAGGGGGTGGCGGGAAGGGGGGGAGAGATAGAGAAATAGACAGAGAAAATAGATAGATAGAGAAATCGATAGATAGAGAAATAGATAGAGAGATAGGAAGATAGGAGGAGGTGGAGAGTGAGGGAGTTAGATAGTGGGATAGAGAGATAGGTAGATAGGAGGAGTGAGGGAGGTAGATAGTGGACAGGTTAGATAGGGGAGATAGAGAGGGGGATGCGAGTGAGGGAGGGGGATGAGGCAGGAGCAGGAGGGCAGGCGTGGGGAGAAGAAGACAGAGGAGGCAGAAGAGCCGAAGGCAGAAGATAGAAGACAGAAGACCAGAAGACCGGAAGAACAGAAGAACAGAAGAACAGAAGAACAGAAGACCGGAAGAACAGAAGAAAGGAAGACCGGAAGAACAGAAGAACACAGAAGAACACAGAAGAACACAGAGGAACACAGAGGAACACAGAAGAACACAGAAGAACACAGAAGAAGATACAGAAAACGAAGAACAGAGGGCAGAAGACCACAGAAGAAGATGAGGAAGAAGAGAGGCGACAGGAGAGGCTGAGAAGCACACAGAAGAAGAGAGAAGACAGGGAAAAGAAGAGTACAGAAGAAGATTACAGACGAGGAGCGAGGAGGAAGAACAGAGAAGAAGAAAAGAAGAAAAGAAGCAGGAGCAGGAGAGAGGGTGAGTAGCGCGGGGCAGAGCGAGGGGCTGGGAGGTGGGGGGTACTTACTGTGAGGTGGGTCTCAGGAACTCAGGAACCTGGAGGAGCTGCAGCAGCAGGGGCAGCGACCTACCCTTGGGTCAAGGGTCGCTACTACTGTTGCGCAGCGGCCGCCATATGAGGTAGGGGGGGGAGGGGTCAGCTGGGGGCGAATGGGAGCTGGGGGGCGGGGGCATGCAGGAGGTCGCGGCGGGAAAGCGCGAGGGAGGGGGGGACAGGTAGAGTGAGAAGAGCTGGGGGAGGGAGGTTTAAGGGTGGAGGGGGGTGAGTGTTAGGAGGTTTAGGAGATTAGGGAGAAAGATAGGAGTAGGGTTGTGAAGATAAGGGAGGGGGGGTTGTAGAGGTGGGTGAAGGTGAGAGGTAGAGTGAGAGGATAGGAAGATAGGTAATAGAGGGGGTGGCGGGAAGGGGGGGAGAGATAGAGAAATAGATAGAGAAAATAGATAGATAGAGAAATCGATAGATAGAGAAATAGATAGAGAGATAGGAAGATAGGAGGAGGTGGAGAGTGAGGGAGTTAGATAGTGGGATAGAGAGATAGGGTTCAAAAGTGACTGGAAGTGTGAAAGATTTACTCTCTCGGTATCACATTGGGCGTGAGAGTGTCTACCTAGGTGTGTGAGTGGGTTTGAGAGTGTGTGTCTGGGAGAGTCAGTGAGTGTGGGAGTGTCTGTCTGGGTGTGTGAGTGAATGTGAGAGTGTCTGCCCGTGTGTGTCAATTGGTGTGGGAGTGCCTGGGTATGTGAGTGTGTGTGAGAATGGGTGCCTGGGTGTATCATTGAGTGTGAAGAGTGTCTCTCTGGGTGTGTGCATGGGTGTGAGTGTGTCTCTCTGGGAGTGTGTGTGGGTGTGAGAGGGCCTCTCTGGCTGTCAGAGTGGGTATGACAGTGTCTGTCTCGGAGTGTGAGTGGGTGTGACAGTGTCTCTCTGGGCGTCAGAGTGGTTGTGAGCATGTATGGGAGTGTGAGTGCATGTGAGAGTGTCTCTCAGGGTGTCAGAGTAGTGTGAGAGTGTCTACCTGGGTGTATTATTGGGTGTGAGAGGGTGTATCTGGGTGAGTCAGTGGGTGTGAGAGTGTCTGTGATATTATAAACAGTATCCTGTAAAAGTAGGGCCAGAATGAGTAACTTAGACGTTTTTTGTATATGCTTTGTCTGAGTGCTGGGTGTGAGAGTGTCTCTCTGGGTGTCAGAGTGAGTGTTTATTAGGTTGTATGAGTGGGTGTGACAAAATCTGTTCAGGTGTGTGAGTGGATGTGAGAGTGAATGGGTGTGAGAGTGTCTCTGGGTTCCAGGGTGGGTGTGAGGGTGTCTCTCTGGGTGTCAGAGTGTGTGTGTGAGTGTCTGGGATTGTGAAATAGTGACTCTCTGTGTGTCACATTGGATGTGAGTGTCTCTCCGGGTGTCAGAGTGGGTGGAAAGTGTGTGTCTGGGTGAGTCAGTAGGTGTGAGTGTCTGGGTGTGTGAGTGAGTGTGAGAGTGTCTGCCTGTGTGTGTCATTTGGTGTGAGAGTGCGGGTGTATGAATAGGGGTGAGAGTTTCTTCCTGTGTGTGTCATTGGGCATGAGAGCGTGTGTATGGATGTCATAGTGGGTGTGAGAGTTCTGTGTGGTGTCAGACTTGCTGTGAGAGTGTGTATTGGTGTCTCAGTGAGTGTGTCTGTATGGGTATCAAAGTGCGGTGTGAGTATACATTTTTTTAAACACATGCAACATCCACAGATCTGTCGCAAATTTACAAGGGGGTCCACACTGGGCCCTGTGGCAGATCTGGGGATTTGACGCATGTTTAAAAAAACATTTTACAGCATTTTGTTGCCAATTACATAACGTTTTGCCACCTACATAACACAAACATGATTCCCTGACCCCTTCCTATGAATTATAGCCGACATTTCATCCTCTGGGACCGTTTCTTCATACAATAAGATGGCAGTCACAACTTTGTCTTTCGGAATGCCGCCAGCCAATCAGGGCCTTGCATTGGCGTGTAAATCTGCGGATCCACCGCAGATGGGTCTGCGGAGGGTCCATGGCTTGGAGATCTATATTTCATTTTCCTTTAATATCTCCAAAACTACAGAACAGATTCACACCAAATTAGAAAAACCATAATCTGCGAACCAAAATCTATTGCCAAATATGGTGCAATTCTATTCATTGGTTCATGCTGTAGTCGTGTCTAAAAACCCTGTGGGAAAATACATGGGAAAAATGCATTTTGGAACTCACCTTTTTCTCACCCCCCCACTTGATGAACGGTGTCAAAGTTCTTGCCACTACAAAAAACTCTTTTACTATGGAAAGTAAGTTCTAACTATAACTGCCTACTGCTAAGTGCCAGTATATATATATATATATATGTATATATATATATATATATATAAAATATTAGATATGTATATTCACTCAAAAAAACAAAGGTCACAGGGACATTATAGATACAAAACCATAGAAATTCTGAAGTTAGAATTATTTTAAGTAACTATAAATCGTGCCCTAAAGTAACTATAACTTGGACATTTGTCATGCACTGCTAATTACCCCATATATTTAATCAATCATGACATCTTTCATGGCAACACTGAAATTATCACTGCAACAGTTGCAATAAAATTATTGATGACGAAACTGTGCATGGTGGGGCGCGAGTTATAGTTACCTTAGGGCACGAGTTATAGTTATTCGTTTAAAAAGCCAAAGGTTACAGGAACGTTATAGAGTGGTTCTGAATTTATTCGCTCAAAACCAGAGAAATTCAGCAGTTATAATTAGAGTTATTTCAAGTAACTATAACTCATGGCCTAAGGTAACTATGACTTGTGCCCCCATCATACACAGTTTTTTCTTCAATAATTTGACTTTTAATGATTCACTGATATTTTTATTGACGTATTAAAAGTTGTCATGAGTGCTGTAATATCTGGGGTAATTAGCAGTGCATGGCGAGGGCGCGTGTTACAGTTACCTTTGGGTGCAAGTTATAGTTACTTGAAATAATTCTAACTGCTGAATTTTTATGTTTTGTATGAGTAAATTAAGAACCTACCTATAACATCCCTGTAACCCTTGGTTTTTCAGTGAAATTCTATGTTTTTTTTAACGTAAAGTAATTTAAATTACTATTAATTCATCCAACCACGGTCGTGCACGGCCTTCAGCTGTGCATGGTAGGGGTTTGCCAAAGGTTCTGGCCATTGGCCAGGCCCTGCGGACAACCTCTGATAACCACCCAACCCCATGTCACACACACCCTTCAGCCACACATGGCGGGGGTTGGCCACAGAGCCTAGCCTGTGGTCAGGCCCTGCAGCCAACCCCCATTACCACCCAACTCTGCACCATGCACAGCCAAATGGTCTGTCTCTCTGGGTGTGGGAATAGGTGAGAGACGGTGTTTCTGGGTGCAAGAGTGTCTGGGTGTGTGAGTGGGTGCGTGAGAGTCTGAATGGGTCTTTGAGTGGGTGTGAGAGTGCTACTATGAGTGAATGAATTAGTGTATGAATGACTGTGAATGTTTTTTGTTGTCATTGATATTTGCAAATTTGTCACGATGGTACACAGGGGACCACACTGATCTTCGCGACGTATTTGCAAACATCGCGCAGCATGAGAAATAATTTCACCCTCACAGACCTCTATATAACAGCTCTGGAGTCAGGGTACCTCCACCCTGACCCCTTATGCTATTTTTCATTTCATTTTTCAGCCCTGGGGACCGTGTTCTGTTTCCTAAAATAGCAGCCACAACTTTCTGGTCAGGATGTGGCCAGCCAATCACAGCATCCCTGTTTGCACACACATTCATAAATACACCACAATCATCACTAAGAATCTGCTGCCCCAGATATACAAATGTATTTCCCTTTCATTTCTCTCAAACCACTGAACGGATTTACACTAAATATGCAAAAGCGTAATATGCGTAAAGAAAGCTAGCTTTCTGCTAAATTAGGCGTAATTCCGTCCAGTGGTTTGGGCTGTAGTCGTGATCAAAGCTCCTATGGGAATTAACATGGGAAACAGATGTGTTTGACAACCCCCTTTTCTCGGCCCCCGCTTGATGGATCACCCCAAACCTTTCCGTGCACAACAAAAATCACCGGGTTACTTTTTTGGGAAACGTTCATGGTGATTCGTCAAACGGCGCCAAAGATATAGGCAAGCCAAAAAACGCTTTTTCTATGGAAACATGGTCCTAACTATAACTAGCAACTGGTGACCACCAGTAGGTAATATACATACATACATATATATATATATATATATATATATATATATATATATATATATATATATTTATTCACACACACACACACACTGAAAAAACAAAAGTTACAGGGACGTTATAATTAGGTTGATGTTTTACCCACATAAAAACATGGACATTCAGAAGTTTTAGTTGTAGTTAGTTATACTTATGTTAAGATACTATAACTTGTTGCCTAAAGTCACTTAATGGCACGAGTTATAGTTTCTTCAGATAAGTATAACTACAACGTAAACTAGCCTGAATAAACCTGGTTAAAGCCTTCTTACTCACATGGAACTTCTTATCTGGACTTTGGCACTAGGAGTTATGCATGACGTCGTATCCATATGGCTGACATGAGGACAGAAGGCTCCGTAAAGACTACCAAATGGTTACAAATTCTCTAATCTACCTGGTTACTCTTCCATCGGTTCCTACAGCCAGATGTGAAGGTCCCCACTTATTGAGATGGTTTGAAGATGTCCTGGTGCTTGTTTTTAACTACTGTCCTTTGATGCGTTCTACGGAATGCAAGTCCAAATAAACTGCAAATCTTCATTAACTAAGTAAAAATACATTAACCATTTTAAATAATTACAAACAGACATTTATGCTCGTAAGTAACCAAATCCACTTTATGACTCTATAACTACTGTACAACATTTTTCCTGAAAATAGGCGTTGAACAATTTTGAAGTATGATGAATAATTTGCTTATAAAATTTTTTTACATATCATTATTCATTTAAAAAATAAAATAAATCAGTTAACATCGGAAATCAAGTATTCCAAAAGTTACACAATCTATCTTGTTTTGGATTGTTTTAAGTACCCACGTTCTAAACTCTTGATACAGACCTATACAAGGAATGGGAAAGAACATGGCATGACAGACAACAGAGCAAACTAACGAATGCGGAAATATTTCATCATCATTGTCATCATTAGCTTTATTTCGGTAATAGACATACCATAAAAGCTCATCATACAGTACACATGTAAAAATAAGTAAGAACCATACAAAACACTATAATATAAAACACTCTATCTATAAAATAGTCAGAAAGAACAGTAAAATACAAAATTTAGTAAACCATGATAAAAAATAAAAATCCATCAATATAAGAGCAATAACATAAAAGCCTTCGCCCAATAGACTAAAAGAGCAACAAGAAATAAAAAACAATGTAGCAGTATTAGGATTGATATCAATTATTCCCTATAAATATAACATTTCCATTTTTGCCCACAGTCATACACTTACTCATGGGGTACCTCTAAGCGCTTTGCTCTTACATACCAAATTGCATCTAAAATCTAGCCAGCGTACATACAACAATACCACTGGTGTTTGTTCTGCAGATCCTAAGAGCTGAAAGCCGATTATTAATGCCCATGGATCTGCAGAGAGGTATGATCCATTGGGTCCGCTGTTTCACGTATGCAGGACAGTGAAATAGCACATGTGCAATGCATTCTGGTGACCCACAGCCCATTGGGCATAGGTCCTGTTGGAGATTTTGTAAGCCCCATCTACAAGTAAAAGTACGTAATGGTAACAATTCCAGCATGAACCTAATGTAAAGTGCATGTGCTCGAGGGGATAGGATCAAGTCCATGTAATTTTCAAATTCATAGTGACATTTAACTAATGTGAACCTATCTGTCAAGCTGAGCGAAGGTGCCTCAACCAGTTTACCTATTTTTAGTTTTAGCCAATATGCATCCTTGACAGTTTGCGTCGCATTTTTTGGAAGACCATGAGGAGCTGTCCAAAGGTGGGCCAGCCCTAAGTTAATCAAGCTATTTTCGAAATAGTTACACCATGGGATTTTCCTTTTTGTATGTGTTCTAAACAGGGCATTCAGCCTTGTTCTAAAAGGGCCGTAGGTATCCATGGACCAAATCTTAATCCAATACAATATTGGTCTTAAGGCCGCTATATGCGCAATAGAGTCCAAATTCAGGTCCATTCAAATTGGCAATGTAGGAGAACTAGTGGGTATTTTAAGCAGAGCCTTTATAAATGAGTTCTCAGTAAGCTCTAGGTCCCTCAGGTTGTCATGCCCCCATAGCTCTGCTCCATACAAAGCGCTCCCTCTAGCTTGTATTTTGTATATTTCCATTGCAGGGGAGATTGCAAATCTGGGAGATCTATTGGCAAATCGCAAGACGCCCCACGAATTCTGTTTTAGTCTCATATGTGCCTTTAATAAATGGGCCTGCCATTTGTGCGTATCCTCTAATCTAACTCCCAAATATTCAAAATCTGAAACTCTCTCTAGCACTTCCCCATCCATTGAAATCATCTTCCTTATTTTACACCTTTTGTCACCAAAGATCATATATTTAGTTTTCGTGGAATTAAACTTCAAGACCATGGTCTTTACAAAAGGATGCAAACTTCACAAGTAAATTGGCAAGACCTGAAACAGTTTGGCATAGTAACAAGGTATCATCCGCAAATAATAAGCATGGGATCTTTGTCCCATCTAATTTTGGTGCGTCATTGTCACAGGCAAGTAAGTAAGGGATGCATGCATTAATGAATAATAAAAACAAAGTGGGAGCCATTACACATCCCTGCCTCACCCCCCTTTTAATCGGAATTTCATTTGTTACTTCCCCATTTACTCCCCATCGGATTTTTGCAAAGCTCTCAGTAGACAAACTGTTAATTAAATTCAATAAAGGGCTCGGAAAATCAACTCCGTGTAGTACCTTCCATAATTTGCAGTGCGGGACCAGATCGAATGCAGATTTGAGATCCACAAAGGCCACAAAAAGGTTACCGCCATCCAGATCTACAGTCTTCCATTTGATCGTGAGGAGCCTAAATATCTGGTCAATTGTGCTAATTTTCTGTCTGAACCCTGCTCGAGGTCACTAAGCACTTGAGACTCTTCAAGCCATTCCTTGATCCTTGACAGAACCTGGTGACAAAATATTTTTGGGAGATTGTCCGGTAGGCTAATTGGTCTATAATTCATCGGAGCGGCCCTGTTCCCCTTTTTATAAATAGGTACAATAATTGCGCCATTCCAAGAATGAGGGTAGGTACCACTAGCCAAAACGGCATTAGACACATTATTAACATAGCGGACCCACATATCTAAATCTGATCTATATAGGTCAGCAGGTATGCCGTCTAGGCCAGGGGCTTTTCCCGGTTTTTGGGCCATAATGGCTATTCTAGTTTCATTCAATGTGAACGGGGTCAAGCTGTTAAAAGGAGAGGGAGTCTACACCAGTTACAACACTATTATCAATTTCAGCATCATACAACTTCGTAAAATGGGTCACCCAATTTTCCGGTGAAATGTGGTAATCTGGTCTAGAGTTTTGGTTTCGCCCATTAGAAGACACCAAGGACCAAAAACGGTTCGACTGCTTCACCTTAACTGCTATCAACAAGTCCTGCCATGACTCTGCTTCCCAATTGTTTTTACACATTTTTATTGTTAGGGCAAACTCGCGCCTAGCACTAATTATCAGGGATCTATCTTGGGATTTGATTGCTTTTATCAAACTGGACTTGGACTCCCTGCATATAAAACCACCTATGATGGGGTCCTGCTGCTAAGCAGTTGTTTTTCTTGACAGTTCTTAAAAAGAGGTCCCTCAAAATTAAAAAAAAGATCCATATGCAAAAGCATAACCTCATTTGGGGAATGTATACAAGGATTTTCCACTAATTGGTGTGTTGATACTAAGTCAAGCATATTCCCCCAGAGTTTGCTTGAATTTTTGAAACACTCCCATTTCAGAGCACACTTGTTTGAAGAAACTGCTAAGGGTGGGATAATTCCGTTGCTGGATTGCATATCTGTTCCTTTGGCAATAAGCCCGTCATGTGTCACTAAAATTGGAGCATGGTCACTATTATACTGATTTCCTACACAAATGTCTTGGATAGTATGCCATATCCTCACATCAATGACCACGTAATCTAATGTGCTACTATAAAGCCTCCTAAAGGACGTGGGATGTGCGGGAGAGTCCGATGGAAAACTCCCATTCCCTGGGTGAAAACCGTGCATTATCATGAAGTGTATAATCTGCAACGCCCTAGTACTAGATTTAGACTGCTTCTTCAGAGAGGAAAAAGCGGGAATATTCCATGATGCGTCTTCTAACTGCGTTATCTCAGAAAATAGAGAATTTGGTCCAAGTGACACATTTATATCCCCAGCAACAAAAATAAAGTGCGTTGATATATAATCTGACACCAAGGCATTCAACACCTGGATGGTTTTAGACAGTTGGTTGGGAGGACCAGGTCTATTATAGACGTTGACGCACAGCAGGGGAGAACCACACTTTTGTTGAATAGATAAAGCCAATATGTCCTCTGAATCTACTGTGATTTCTCTACTCTTTCCCAATTCTGTGGTCCTTATCCATATTACAAGCCCCCCTGCCGCTCTCCCCACCAAAGAGGGTCTGGCTTCTTTACAAAATGAATTAAACCCTTGTCTAAAAACGTTTGTAGTCGACCAAGTTTCCTGAAACAAACATATATCAAATTTATCAATAAACTCCCCCAGTCTGGATCATCTAATTTGTTGCGAATTCCAGCCAAGTTCCATGTCAGGAGCTTTGGGGTTGAGGATTCCTGAGTTAAGGAGAACTTCCCAGGGGGTGACAAACTACACGATGTGGCAATAATCTTCCTACGGGATAATTTGTTCATGGATGAATCTAAAACAACAAATGATGACCCCTTCTCCCTGGAAGTTGCGGGCTCTAAATCTAACACCCCACCTGCATGTGTGTTGATGGTGTAAGGAGGTCCTCTACTATCCCGGTCAATTTGAGGCAAAAAAAAGTCAATCAGTATCTAAAGCCACAGGCATTTGTACTAAGCTCCTTATGGTAGTCGTCACATTCTGGTGATCATGCTCCCTCTTATTAGCTGAAACAAGGGTCTCCTCAAAAATAGTTAGGAGGATTTCCTTCTCAGGTCGTAGGCTGGAGTTTGAGGCAGGTGTATTCAGCCTTGTCGAAAGGTCATCTACAGGCCAACAGCTTTTGAAACGAATATTTGAACCATTTTGTAGGGGGTTCCGCATTTCCATGTCTAGTAGGCCCCTAACCAGCTCAGGAGTAGATAATACTAGCTTTATTGTATCAAAATGACCCTCGATCTCTGGGAAACGCTGTGCAGATATTATATCTGAATGTATGATGGAACCACATTGTCTAGTATACCGAATCCCTTACTAATTTAGTGCATGGATGAAAAAACATTGAAGCTCCGGAATCAGATTTTGCACTTGGGGGGCTGATGAAACTAGTCTGTGGAGCTCTGACATTCTGAACATACTTGCTATTTGCACAGGATGAAATCTTGTCCCTAATGGGGAAAACTTTATTTGGAGCGATGTTAACAATTTGCTCTGTCATGGGCGTGATAGGAGTTTCCCTTTGGTAGCTTTTAGAGCGGAACAGGGTCATGACCTCTACTAGTAGTGTCTTCAGCTCCTTCACTTCTTCTTTTAAATCTGCGACGAGGGCAATCAAGTCCTCCTGGGTATGGGGCATAGTGGAGTGAGAGCTTATAAGTCGCGCATTTGGGTTACGGTTGCCTGTTTCTTCAATTTGGCCCTGGGACTCTAATAGTGAAAAATGATTAAAGCAAGGGACATTGTGTACAATCACACTTCCTGATAAAGTTTTCTCAGAGCTTTCCTGATCTCTACATGATTCCTTATTACTTATATTTGATCGTTCCATCTGTTTTGTCAATGGCCTCGCAATGGCACCACTATCAGGGGTATTTCCCTTGTCACAAGATTTAAAGAAGGAGGTAAGTGAGCCGTTTTTCGATTGTCTCTGGGGATCTTTTTTCTTTCTCGTCAACAAAGACTCCACTTCCTCAATCAAATTGTCTATTTCGTCAGACACGCAACTAGGTGAGGTGTGGGATGCTTGATGCAATTTGGGAATTTTGGTGATGGCAATGCCCCCCTGCAGACTACTCCTTGCCTTACGCTTACCCATTTAAACTGCTCACCGTTGCGGTCAAGGCAGCTGTGTGTCTGGTTTTAACAATGTATTTGCACTGTACTTTAATATATTTTAGGGAAAGCTCCTACCTTAAAACCACAAGAGATGGCCCGGCCTGGACTCTTGGCGGGCTCTGACGGGCGCAGATGGGCCTGCCCTTGGCCCGGGGCACCACGGCGTGCTAAAAGTACCAATGAGAGAAGTCCAGCCCCCTAGCAGCAGGCATGAGGCTCCCTGGGACTCCGAGTCCCCAGCAGACGGTGGCAGCGGTGGTAGAAGGGTTGCGGGGCACTGCGGCACGCTAAAAGCACCCGTGAGAGAAGTCCAGCCCCCTAGAAGCAGGCGCGAGGCTCCCTGGGACTCCGGGTCCCCAGCAGACGATGGCAGCGGTGGTATTTCACTACAATGGTTTAGATCAGATCAAAACATTGCTCACACATTAGATCTTTTAACCAGTGTTGTAGAGATAATTTGACTTGAAAACAATTGGAAACATGTGAGGAAGAAGAGGTTCATTTCCTCTAAATCCAAGGTATTACAAATCTTTATCAGCTATGCAATCAATAGGCTATGAAGCACAACCAGGTCTTTTTTCAAAATGCCTGTACATAGTTCATAAATTCTGTTCTCTATGCAAACCTTAGCCGTTGTAGGTTTTTTGTGTCTGGCAATCAAGGGAGGTGTAAATCAATGCTAAGGGATATCTCAACCACTAATCGTAATGGCCCTGAAGCATTTCTCATACTGAGACTCTTGTCTGCACTCCCGGCAGGGGATTACAGTAAACAGGCATATGTAGAGAGCCACCCGGGCTCTCCCTTACTTATTTCCTCTCGGAGGTCACGAGGGTGGGTGTGTCAGAAAAGTTATATAATAAACCAAGGGCTGCGCAGCGGCAGTTATCCATGTACAGCAACCAGGTGTGTGTGGTTTATCAGTATCGGAGGGCTGAGGGCACGTCTACACTGGCGATGAGGCTGGAAAACTACACTGGGAAATTAAATATTTTGCCCAGTGATTTCCACGCGTGTGAGCACACAGACGCCCAGCCAGCTTTGAGGAAACGCGTGCGCTACGTGCCAGGTGGCAGAGCTGTTCGTGGCCCGTACAGGTGGAAGTGGACAGCGGCGGCGCCCTACCTGCACGCCGCACCACCCTGTGAAAGAAACGAGCGCACTCACAGCTCCAGCGCAGCGTCACTCTCCTCAAGTAGGCGAGGAGTCCTGTGCCGCGCCTCCAGCTTGGAAGGCCGGTTCAGACAGGAAGGCCCCCGAGGGTGTCTGTCGCGGTGCCTGCAGGGATCGGAATGGCACGTGCGACGGCGAGGAGTAAGCTAGATTTTCTGTTCAAACAGAAGAAAAAAAACGAATACTACAGTGCAATCAGCGAACTGCAAGGCAGAAGAAAGGTGACATCACCATCCCAGGACCAGAAGCACTGAGCACAGCCTGACTCCTGTCCCAAACCCATCATTTCTAGGTGAGCCTGAGCACTTACACAGAAAATTATTATATAGAAGCAGGAACACATAACGAAGAGTCAAGACATTATCAGACACAGCGGAATGAGTGCCCCACAGCAGGAACATGACCAGCCACCGGCTTCTGCTCCCCCAGCACCCACTCTTCGGTAGCCGATTTAGTCAATTGATAGACCCTGCCACAGCAGCACCACGTTGGCGCCTCTTGTTAGGACGCTTGGACAATTATTTTTGCGCAGGTCACTGATGCTACTTATGGGAGTTGACAAACTCCATGAACACTTTGACTCGCTCCCCGACACGGGTGACAGAACGGACTATAATGCGGCTGTGGCAGCACTCAACAAGCACTTTGACCTTAAACTGAACCCAGATTGTGAGTGCTTCAAACTGCGTCAGGCTCAGCAGATGGATGTTGAGTCAGTAGATATGATCTACGCCTGCCTAGGAAAGCTCACCAGCACGTGCGTGGGCCTAAACCAACACGAGGAGATTAGAGCCCAGACCATCCAGGGGCGCCGGTCCAACATGCTCCGGAAACTAGTCATGCATCAACCAGGTATATCCCTAGATAAGATCCTAATTCTAGCACGCTCCCACATACTGTCAGCTGTCCGTGCTGACGCCATGGCCGCAGTGAGAGGGCAATCCCTGTCTGCAGCATCAGCGGCGTGCCCGTCCCCAGTGAAGGAGGAACAGGTGGACATCATCCAGCCCCGTCAACCCGCCGCACGTCAGCTGCCCGTCTCGAGACCGGGAGAAGGGGCATGTAGCAGCTGTGGCTATGAGCACAAGTCGTCGGGTGGATGCCCGGCAAGGGGAAAATCATGTAACAGGTGCGGCAAGAACAATCATTTTGCCAAAATGTGCAGGAGGGGAAGAGGCCAACAGTGGGAATCCAAAGGAAAAGAAGCCACGGTAAAAAATGTAAGCACAGAAGACAATGCACCTCGTAGCCAGATGGACACCAAAATGCCAATCTATGAAGAAGACGAGGAAGAAGACATCTTTGTCATCTCGTTCACAGGATGGAGGCAACATAGGAGGCGACCACCCCCCATGAGCACAGTAAGGATAAATGACACCCCGCGACGGTGCTCATAGACATGGGGGCGTCGGTCAATTTAATGGACGATGCCATGTATCGGCAACTATCCTCTACACAGTGCCTGACTCTGAGTAACACCAAGATCTGTACATATGGCGAACGTGACCCGCTTCCTCTGCAAGGCACAATCGAGGTATCTGTAACCAAGGGACAACTATCGACAGGTGCGAAATTCTATGTGGTCAAAGGAGATCGTGGCACCCATCTGCGATGCCACACAGCGGAAGACCTGAAACTAGTCTTTTTCGCTCGTCAGGTGTACGAATTACACGCTTAATCTGTTCTCAGCGAGTTTCCATAGCTCTTTGCAGGATTGGGGAGACTCAGAGGCAAGCACGTTAAGTTGCACATCGACCCAGAGGTAATGCCAGTCGTGCTCAGACACCGTCGGGTGCCCTTTCATCTACGATCGACAGTGAAGAGGGAACTCCAGCTGCTGGAAGAACAAGGGGTGATTGAAAAAGCTGATGTGCCCACCCTATGGGTTTCACTGTTAGTGATTGCGCCTAAGCCCAAGCAGCCAGGGGCCATATGCCTCTGTGTGGACATGCGTCTCCCCAATCGAGCCATCCGGAGAGAGCGCCACATCACTCCCACCATGGACGATATAATAGTGGATCTCAAGCGGATTTAGGTCCAACTTTCAAAACCACTGTGCACCATTGAGATCCTCTATTATATCGTCCATGGTGGGCGTGATGTGGTGCTCTCTCCGGATGGCTCGATTGGGGAGACGCATGTTGGTGGGAATGGAGCCCTACTGCTGACAAAGCCTTCCAGGAGGTGAAGGCGGCGCTGCTCGACAAATCGACCATGGCGTACTTCAACCCCCGGAAGCGGACAGAGGTCGTGGTGGATGCTAGTCCGGTGGGGCTGGGTGCGGTCCTTTTGCAGGAACAGTGTCATCAGGAGTGGGCTTCAGTGGCATATGCTAGCAGAGCCTTGTCGGCTGTAGAGACCCGCTATGCCCAGATCGAAAGGGAAGCGTTGGCAATCCGATGGGTGTGCAAGCATTTTCATCTGTATCTCTACAGACAGGAATTCCAAGTGGTGTCGGGTCACAAGCCACTGGTCTCCTTATTTGCAGGGACCATGCGCCTGGCTCTCCCAAGGATCGAACGCTGGGCTGTCCTGTTCCAACCGTACCAGTTCAAAGTCATCTACAGGCCTGGCATGAACAACCCGGCTGATTATCTGTCCAGGCACCCCTCCACAAGAACACTCGATGAATCCCTAGAAAGGGATGAGGAGATCACAGAGAACTTTGTGAGTATGGTGGTACAATCAGCCTGTCCCATGGCTCTGACAGTGACGGACATTGCTGAGGCGGCTGAAAACGATCAGGTGCTCATTCGAGTCAAGGAAGCGCTCGGCAGGAGGCGGTGGAAACATTTCCTAGGTGAAGCAAAGACAACTGACCAGGAAGAAAAGGCAGCCATGCAAGGAATGTGGAGGGTAAGTGACGAACTATCAGTGGGCAGTGAGGGTCTTGTCCTATGAGGGCGAAGAATAGTACTCCCTCGCTGTCTGTGGAGTCAAGTGGTGGAGCTCACTCATCAGGGCCACCAGGGAGCTGCCCAGAGCCAAGGTGTGGTTCCCTGGCATGGACGCAAAGAAGACGCTCTGGTTGGGAGCTGCTACTCGTGTATAATCACTTCCGTGGAGCCGCCTGTTTGTCCAATAGTCACCGAACCTCCCAGCCGGAACTCATGGTCAAAACAGTATGGACTTTGGAAGTTTTCCCGATGGAAGACTGACAGCGGTCTTGATTGATTCGTACACTAAGTTTCCCGTTGTAGAGCTGGTGGCATCCACCTCTTTTGAAAACGTAAGACTAGTGCTTGACAAAACCTTTGCGGTTTTTGGGCTTCCTGGCGAAATCAGAACAGACAATGGGCCTCCTTTTCAGGGACAAGAGTTTAAATCCTTGACAAGCTCGCCATACGTCACCGCAAAATCATGCCATACTGGCCCCAGGCTAATTGGAACGTAGAACGATTCATGAGGACCCTCAACAGGGCGCTGAGAATTGGGATGGAGCGAAGGGAAGATGGAGAACACTGTCTGCACCAGTTCCTCAGAGCCTATCGGCAGGCACCTCACAGTGTGACTGGCTGTGCTCCAGCGGCACTGATGTTCAAAACAGCCCCGCAAGACTGTATTCTGCCGGATCCCCACTAGAAATCTCCGGAACTGGACGTAGAGGCAACACAACGACGCCGGATGCTAATGAATCAAAGAGCGAACGTGAGGAGGAGAACCAGTCTTTGCGATCTTCAGGTGGGTGGAGGAAAGTTTCAGACACCGTTTGAACCTGAGGTATGGGAGGTAATCACGGTCCGAGGGTCCATGGTGACCGCTCGCCGGGGTGAACGACGAGTGACGAGAAATACGTCCCACTTCAAATGAGCTGGTGTCGTGCCAGCAACCGAAGAGCAGGAAGAGGAAGAAGAGGGTGCCGTGACACCAGAAGGTGGAGCAGATGGACTGGCTGACATCCAAGCGGCACTGCCTCATATGGGGGCTAACCGGCCAGGTGAAATGAACGAAGGGGTGTCGACTGGTCGGAGTGAGAAGTATCATCTGCGACCCAACCCTGCACCTAGCAGATGGCTAAAAGACTTTCTTTGTTGAGCCATGGTCGTTCAAGTGGGTGAACCCCGCACAAGGACAGTGAACGGGGCCCTGGTCCCACTATGTGAAGAGACTGTTGCAATGGAGGAGTTTTGTTGACATAGTTGGTTTCATTGTGTGTTTTCTTTTATTTCCCCCTCTACCTCTTTCTTATTAAAATATGGAAGGTATGCCCACCCGGGCTCTCCCTTACTTTGTTGCTTTCGGAGGTCACGAGGGCGGGCATGTCAGAAAAGTTATATAATAAACCAGGGGCTGCGCAGTGGCAGTTCCCCGTGTACAGCAACCAGTGGCTTATCAGTATCGGAGGGCTGAGGGCACGTCTACAGGCAAACAGCCCTAGTCTGTACCAGAGAACACTTATAGGGTCTTTGCATTGGATTATTACAAAACCGCCCTCACCACAACAAAACAGTGAAAGATAGTTATGGTTTGAAACCACGGCTCTATAGTTCAATGCCAATGAATGGCCTGTCTTCTAGGGAACCTTCATCAGCAGGTAGTTTGTGCAACTGCACTAGAAGGTGGGGCTGTGCCTGAGGGGCCCTCATTCCCTTGTGCCCCCTCACAAAAGCCACCTTCATAAGTACACAAACACTGCATCACTTCCGAACTGCCCCTACGCCCCCACCTGCAATAGGGAGTGAGCATAAGAACAAATATGTTCCCACATCTCTAAGGGGCCACGTTCCTATACAAATGAAGGGACCCTAACTTGACATCATGTAGGTGCATAATCTTCATCTGTATGATGGGTATTGGCCACATTTGTAATACAAATGTGCCTAGTGGTTACAAAAAGCAGAGGCAAGCACCAATTGCTTTTCCAGTGATGCCTATAATACATTAACTGGTACTTAGGGACACAAGACCTTGCGGCTCAGTGAACGTATAGAGAAATATTTCATACAGAACGTATAGAGAAATATTACATACAGTATCCAGTGAAACTAGGGCAAGAATGAGTAACCAACAGATGAATTCTGTCTATGCTTTGTCTGACCAGGCTAAGTGTGCTATGCCCTCGCAACTCTCAATTATCTGTTGCAGGCAGACCCTGAAAAAGGCATACCTAAATCACTCCAATACATGGGAGCTGGGGCAAGAAAAAGACACCCACCCAGCACTCAGACGCATGGGAGTTGTTGCAATATAACACAGCCCACTTTACAATCTAGCTGAAAATGTATTCCGACCTCGAAGATTTCTCTGAACCATATATTTAAGAGCAGAAGGAGGCCCTAGTCTGGGGAGGGGGGCTTCTAATTATTGCAATTATTATGGTTTGCAAACGTGTGCTACAGTACTAGCAAATCACATTTTGTCCTGAAGTACAGAATAGGGTCTATTAAAAGAAAAAAAGTGTGACCTTCTAAATGTGATGTCTTCTACTTGATCAGTTCATGAACCTTTAAATACTAGATGCTTCCAGGTCACAGTAATATGGGTGACATGCACTAAAGGAAAATAAAGAAGGAGGGATGAAATACTGTTTAAACGCCTTTACATGACCTCCTAAAGTTAGAAGGCTGTGTTTGAACAAATTGAAAGATATCTACAATTACTTTAAATTAACCTGCATTGGTACAGCTTTAGCTGCAGAAAATCAATTTAGCAAAGGTCTAGTTTGATAGTTTGTATACCTGTGCAAATACATCGAACAGGTCAATGTATTTCTACATGGTCCACTGAACACTAATCAATTCGTGTAAAGTGAAATATGACGGCACCATTTTATTGAGCGTAATGGATTCTCCAAAAACGAATTAGAAAAAAAGAAGAGCAGTTTCCTGCACACGTATCTTAATTGTAAGGTATTCCAGTTTAAAAAAAAAAAAACAGTTTTAAATGAAGAAGCTTTTCCAGAAAATAAGTAACTTTGTTAGGATAGCACAGTTGGTTAAGGAGTATAATATTTATTCAAGTCCAAAAGAATCACAGGGAGATAAACAATGCAAGCTTTCATTGTACCTGCTTTTAACTTTAAAAGGAAATGTGCATTTTCACCCCTAAGTCCTTTTAACAGGCCACTGGCAAAATAGGTTACACACGGATATGTGTCTGTCAGTTCGGCAATCTACTGGAAATACTGCCATGCCACATATTGTACAATGTTGGGAGAGACACAGGGGAAGGAAATTATATGTCCACCTAAGAAATGGTGTAACAAAGGAGTTGGGATGTCATCACTGGGTCCCCGCATAACATAAAGGAAGAAAAACACACAGTCAATCTAAAAAAACACACTGACTAAAGCCCAAAATGTTTTTGGGGCTCAAAAAAGCACACATTACCATAGTACTCCCTAGCACTGAAGGGAACTCCTTTGTGTGTGGATGTACTCATGTTATAGGGCAGCATGCCGTAACTCATATTGAAATCAGCCAACAGCTGAAGTGGGCTACCGCACTGCCCCTTGATGTAGGCTGGAGTCAGTTCAGTGACACAACCACAGATGAAGTGTGGCTGAAAAGCCCTATGCATAACTAAGTCATACACATGATGTTAGTAGAAACAAAAGGTCTAGGCTAACACAGACCTAAAAAAGCCAATCATTCTGCCATTGGCAGGCAGCCTCTTGTCTTTGAGAAAGAAGGCAAATAAGGTAGGAAGGAAAGAGTAAAAAAGAAGAAAAAAAGACGGAAAGAAAGACGGAAAGAAAGAAAGAAAGAAAGAAAGAAAGAAAGAAAGAAAGAAAGAAAGGAAGAAAGAAAGAAAGAAAGGAAGAAAGAAAGAAAGAAAGGGGTAGGTGGTGGCTGGGTAAAGTTAATTAAAGGACCATGGGTGAAATTGAGTCCAGAATAAACATTTTCTGAAGAGTTCTCCACTTTTGAATTAACATTCTATAACATTGAAGCTTTTGGTTTGTGTACTGTATGCATACCAAATAGAGGATAACCTAATTCACAATAGGTTCAAATGGACCTAATTGGTTATGCTATGAACTACCAGCAGTCATATAAACAAAAGGGCTCTCCAAAAGGAATTTAAAACATCATTGGCTGAAGACAGGAACGGATTAAGAGTGGAATGTGAAGTGTGCTCACATCTTGTAGAAAAAATCTTGCTTTCACCTCAGGCTCTAAACACAAAGGTAACCCTAAAGAAATTATATAGTAAAAACAAAAACACTGGTACCAAAGGGGACTACAGTGTGAGTGGATGTGCTCATTGTAAGAGGACAAGATGCAGTCATTCAAAGTGAAGTTAACCAGTGGCTGAAGTAGGCTGACCCATTGCCCCATGGTATATGCTGTAGTGGGCAGAAGCAAAATGTGAATATCACAACAGACCAATGGATGAAAAGAGGAGACTGAAAGCCCTTAAAGCAAAGATATTATACACATGATTTTATTAAAATCAAAAGTTCTAGGCTAAAAAATGTCTAAAGTATGCAAAACTGTAAATGAGGCTCCAAGACATCAAAACTTTTTCACCGGCTAAGGAAAATTAAGTATTTTGCTGCAAGCAACCAGGGCTGGACTGGCCTACGGGTCAATCTGGCAGTGTCAAAAGGCAGGGACTAGTATGTCAGTATGTGAGCTGTTTTTATGGTCAAGGGGGCACTTTTTCTTATTGACTTGCCAGGTTGTACCACAAACATTGCATGCAAAAAGCGCAAATGGATGCAGTCTTCCACACCCTGGAAAACACCTATACAGTGTGCCTTTACAAGATCAAACTGCCCTGTTTTCCGAATATGGGCCACTTTTTTTTAACTATCTGATCCTCTAAGGGGGGGGGGGGCACTTTATTTTGGTGCTCCGGCCAACTTTCTATCTCCATCTGATCCTGAAACGAACTCCCAAAGTGGAAGTTTGCTGCAAGAAAATAACATTCCAATGGCCTTAGCACAAAGGGATTTTCTTCCTCCATGCCATAGTTTTCTCTGCCTGAGGCCACAATGCCTCTGTACTTTGTTTCACTGCACTGTTTTCCACAGTTTCGTGCAAATATAGGCACAACTATGAATTTGTGATATGAAAAAGAAAACTTTGTTTTAAACTTCAAAACTAAATAACTTTTTAAGTGCCATATAAAAACTTGAGGCCTCATACAAAGATCCAATCAAAGGAATTCTTTAAATTGAATGTGAAAAATAGATTTGCTAGAAGTGATCGCGTTTTGCGCACCGCCTTCTAACTAATCCATTGGTATTTTAAGAACTGACCTGTGAATTAATAGGTTGGTTCTCAAAGTAGCAATTCGTAGAGGGTTACAATTCGACCTATCTCATTAATATGCATGTGGTAGGTCGTATGTTGTGACCTACTACTATTGGTTGCATTCACAGGCATAGTGGACTGCGCGGGTCAGCAGACCACCAAATCTGTTATTGCTTTTAAACAAAGCCTACTGTTAGAAAATGTCTCGCAAGAAACAGCACCTGTGCTGTTTACCATGAGACCAAGAGAATTGAAAAGCACTTTTAAGCATGAATGTTTTGCAATAGTAGTAGTCCTTCAGAAAAGGCAGTAAGTGATGGCTTCAGCAATAATTTACTGAAACCTAACCAGCATGAAAACGTTGTAGGAATATAGTCATGTTTTTATAACTGGAAACACAGGAGCATAGCTATCATTGGAGCAGCTGGTGCACTAACATCAGGGACCACGCTTGTGAGTGGTCCATTGCGCCCAGATAACGAAACATGGATGCAAGTGTCCAGTTTTCTCTGCTTTCAGCTGGGCTCATGGCACCCTTGCTATACTACTGTAGTGTTACAAACTACAGATGATAATGTACCCATTACTTTATTCAGTGATTACTTTATCTGCCATAAAATGTACGATCACCAAAACATGATTACGTTGTCTGTGCACCTAGGTTTGTATGATGTTAAGACCACATCTGAGAGATTTCTAAACATATTTACAATAGCAAGCGAGGGATACGCAAAATAAATTCTTATACTACTCCTTCTTTAGTCTGCTTTTGCAGCAGACAAACATGGAGCAAAATATGTACTAGCTTTCTCTGCAGCAAAACGAACAGCTAGGTGCTTTATTCATAATGGACAAAATGAGCTTCAATGGGGCAAAGGCATCCGGTTCCATAAATATAGTAAAAAGGAATGCATCACATTACACATATGAAAACAAATGGTTTCCAGTAACAGTACGGCGCTGTTCCTATGAGATGATTTATTGTACTGGTAAAAATCAGAAGGCAACAGTTCATGAAAATAAGAAACGCTAATGCATTTCATATGTACACAAAATGAGCAATGTCTTCACATTTTTTCCATGGGTAAAACAACACAGTCCTGTGCCCCCTATATGGACATCACAGCTGCAGACATGTTTTATGCACAATTTCTATGTTTATATTTTAAAGCGTTTCAGTCTCTCGAGAACAAAAAGTTTTCATACCGGCATATTCAACTGCCTCCGTGTGTTATGTTTTATGTGCAACTTTTTTAAATGCAAAAAAATGCGTTTTCAGCCGCTATTCGCAGTTATCTTGAAGTAATTAATATTAAATAAATATCCACTGAGGGTAAATGAAAGCCAGAGTCCTGTAGGCTGGGCCGCTTTATCGCTCTGCTTTAAAAAAAATAATTTCCATGCTGTTGTTTCCATCAGGCTGCTGCTGAGGCAGATGTTGGCTGTTAAACTGTGCAGACGACATAGTTCATGACTTCTCGGGAGACGGCTGCGTGCCACATCTGTAGCTGATGAAATAGAGTGCAGAAGTGTGGCAGACGAGAAGAAAGTGCGCGAGAGACAGACACAGCTCGGGCCAAGTAAATTGTCTTCAGCGCCGTGCTAAAAATAGTCCAGGCGCTCTCGCACTTGTGCAGTCTCTCGTCCAGCAACACTCGAGGCTTGACTGCCTGCCCTATCAGAGGCGGCGTATCAAGAGGACTTCCCGCGCGCGCAGGCTTTCAGCTCTGGAGAAAATGAGACCATACAGGAAGCAAGCAATGTGTTCACACGGAGGAAGCAAGCTGTGACAGCATTCCGAAACTGCAGCTTCTCTCTCAGCTCCTCGTCGGCTGGGCCTACATCCAAGTTCACCCTGGCCCCGGAGAAAGACAACGCTTGTGTTTAGACCACACAATGCCAAGAGAACATTAACAGATTTACATATGCAAAACTGCGAAGCAACAGGCATTCCCCCTCAATTGACCCCTAGCTTGTAGTGGCTGCCGAGTTATTCCCTGCTTAGGTTTTGTAACCAAGTGGGCGTCATGCGAGGACCATCTGGGTAGCACTTATTTAAAGCTGGCAGCCTTTCTGTAAAAGGCAAGCTGGCAATGGGGAGGGGGTATACATTGCATCATTTAGTTAACATTCACGTGCTCTGAGGCTGTTAAAAACCCACTACTGAGTAATAATTTGGTTATTTAATTTGCCAGAGGTTGTAGCCGGCCAAGAGGCACTATGAGGCCCATAAGAAAAAGCTGTCGGTAAAACGCCTACTTAAAAAATAAAGCACAACATTTAGAGAGTTATGTGCACCTAGAGAAGTTATAGAATGATGGCAATTCTTTTCAGCGTTCACACAACACTGGAATATAATCACAGTAGGGGTTTAATGCAAACTGTTCAGTATATAATTTTAATTATAACTTGTAAACAAACAAAAAAAGGTCCTCCACTCCACCTTGCAATTTATGTATATATGCTGTTTCTAGTATCGAGCATTATAGTAAACGAGACATCCATTAGACAGAGCTAACAAGCCTTCCATGGGAGCAAGGGATGCAGGTGGGAAGGAGGGAAGGTACATATCTATCCAGCCTCTTCTCCAACATGAACCTTTTACACACATAGCTAGAATTTCTTCTAAAGCCATAAGACTGAAAGACTTACATTTAGGATAATGCTTTGGGACCATGGTAGTAGAGGATTGTGGTTGAATTTATTGAGGGCACATTCATTGTCTTGATTATGGCAAAGCCCTTTCCAAAATCCGACATTAACGCTCCAGTCATATATATACTCCAGTCATTTAACAGCGTCATGATTGATCCTGTCCAAACAACGTTTGGCGCAGTAATGTTGTTCGACAAATATTTGAAGAAAAATAATGAAATGGATGCAAATACGAAATTAAAATGAAACTAACATTTTTGTACCTGAACTGAATTGTAGCTTTTGGCTGCTCTTAGATTCAGTATGTCTCGCTCTACCTGATAAATGCAGAACATGAATGATTATTTTAACCTCTGCAGGCCTGTGGTAATTGGTGTAGCTGATGTATTTTCTTTTATGTTAGTCAAAATTGGAAGGACTCAGGTGTTTAAACAGACATTTTTTATTCGAAAGCAGGCATTTTCTTATTTGACAAAAAATTGCCAAACACATTTGCCAACAAGTAGCTAAATTAGTCACTCATGTTCAGTCTTTCTAACAACAAAGGTCAGAGAGCATTTCACTTGACATAGTGGAGTCCAGAGAGAACTTTCAAATTACAACATTTTTAATCTCTGAAGGATAGCACTTATATAGTCAGAGAAACATGAATTGGTCCGCCAAAATGTAAACTGCCCATATACCGTGAACCACATGAAAAACTATTGCATTCACGTTGCTACTAGTGAAATAACTTATTAGATACCAAAACCTCTAAATAGTAGATCTTTTCCATACACTCAGCTATACTACCAGCAACCCCTGGTGAAGCAAGGCCAGTGGGGAAAATATCCCCCCAACTGAATGAAGGATGTAGGAGAAGAGGGGTGTAGGATCACACTGGATCCCTACCTGGCAAATTAGATGCCTGACAAGCATTACAACCATTAGCTAAATCAACTAGGCATTGTCTGAGAGGTGACTTTACTCCTGGCTAGATAAACACTTGACCAGACCCATCCTGAGTGATCTTGAAGATCTAGAAACAACAAGACTAAGCATGCCTGTGTCACTGCCCCATGCACAAATCAACCACTCATCCTGTGCATTCAGTTTTATATTTAACCCTCCACAACCATCATACGAAATTAACTGGAAAGGCCAATCTCATGCACACTGTCCCAAGACATGCTTTTCTCTTACAGGCTTTGACCTGTCAAAACGCTGGCAGAACATTTGAATGTATAGGTATTACCTTTGGTTTACAAATCGAAATGAAACTATACCAAGGATTCTTCGGTTGGAAAAGACAAGTGAGTAACAGTGCAGCCTGCTACTGACATCAGTGGCCAGTCACTGGATTCCTGCCCATATTTCCAACTTTCAGTAGCAACAGAAAAGCACGAGTCCTCCATTTCAGAGCATATTAGAGCAATCCTCAGATCCAGGACTAGAAGCGATCTGGAAGGGTGCCTCTGGCCAGTGAGCAATGCTTTGCTCCTCAGAAGTCCCTTCCAGATGTCTTGACAAAGTGAACACTGTAGGTTTTCCAAGTGCTAGGCATGAAAACAGAGGCTCTAGATTATAGGCATTTTCTGTGAGAGATATCACATATGGAAGAGCCAACCACCTGAGAATTACATCATGGCAACCCTCACACCAGTTTCCCACTACATTGGCTGCATCCCCAGCAGCTGACAATCAACGAGAGGGGTTTTTATACAACACCCATCCTGAACTGATGTATTTCCACGTGCTCCAGGAGGGTTCAATCTCTGTAGTTTTTTCTCATCATTCATTTCATTAGTGTACCAGGAAGCAGACCTCTTCCTTCGAATTATTTTTTTTTCCTTACAGTGGAGTTGTGCCATTAACAACTTCAGATAGGAACCATTCTAAGACATTTAGACTAACCCTCTAAAAGCCTCTCTGTGCCCCATCTTCTGTCTCACACCCTCTACAAATTGTTATTTTCTTGCTCACACTCCACTCTCTCCTTTCACACACACTCCTGTGCAATAACGACTAAAAATGTATATTTTAATATTTCTAAAATTAGAGATTTTGTCATGATACAGCACGCATGACTGGTTATATTTCATAAATTCACAAAAAGTTCTCTGTGTAGTTTTATAACATGTCAGCTCGTCTGTAGCAAGGATATACAACAACCTTAGAGCAGAAATAAATAAAGTGCTAGATAAATAGTTTGATGAAGATGTCAATGAGAATAACCTAACGAAGAAAATCAGAATAAGCCCTCAGGAAAAAATGTTGCAATCAGAAACAGGAAACCGCTTGTCTCATGACAAAGTAAACAAATCACTCATTTACCATAATAGCTAAAATGACCAATGTTCTGGCATTATACCTTATGTAACCACATTCTGTGTGCTCATAGAGAGCAACTAACATTTCCGAATGAAAAAACACAAGCGTCCTATTTCCTAATGATGGGAATGTTATTGCTACAGTCCTTGATGAACTTCTTGAATTTCTTTTTTATATAAGGCGATTTAACGTCCTCTCCTGTAACAGACTCGGTCTCTAATTTGATATTTTGTGAGAACAATTGCTGTACCTTCATTAATTCTGCATCAATCTAAAGATTCATTTCTTCAAGTTTTAAATGATGTATGCTAAAAATATTCAAGAACATATTTTATCATTTTTAACAGAGAGATCGACACATCAGAGACTGCTGACTAAGTTGAGAGTATGTCAAGATCTTTTTGAATCCTGGGACCGATTTTTTTATTTTACTTTGTTACTCGTATATCCCAAGTACAGGCATTAAAAAAAAAATACATCATTTTAAACACAAAAATAAAACAACCATGTCAGTAGAAAACAGAAAAAAGTCAGACAAATAATCAAGTCAAGTGTAGCACACATAAAATGTGCAATATTTTTTCCACAATATATATATATTCGAAACTCAGAAAGTATTAAGAAAGTATTTTATAAATGATATTTATTTTATAAATAATTCACCTTCCACGAAGGGCATACCTGGGCAGAAAAACCCTTAGGTAGCATAGGGCACCTAGAAATGTGGAAGTTTGTAAAAAGGAAAGTGGAGAAACTACATCTAGTCTTCTGAACAGTAAAGGCAGGCTTTCTTGAAGGTGGCTAATGCTCCCAGGACTAACTCTTTCAGAAGGGAAGAACTGAAAATGTATCCTAATTTGGAAAAAAAGACTTGATTGTGAAGAAGCTGGATATTTTACATTTAACAATAAGGCAATCTTCCCATTTGGTGAAGCTGAATAATCAGCAGTTCAAAATCATTCATATGAGACAAGTGGCTACTCCAACAAGGCGATTTACAAATAATGATGTGGCAGATTTTAGCTCACATGCTAAAGCACTGAACAGCGGTGATTCTCCCAAGAGATGTGTAGATTCATCAAATAAATGAACAATGTGGAAATATTGAATAGCTTTGCATTTGAAGATCAAACGTATTTACTATATCCAAGTTGAGTTATTTGTATAGAACTTCCTCGATGCTCAATGAGCGGAAGAACCATGGCCATCTTTGGTAACAGTCAGTATTTCCAGTAGATACCTTGGACTGTTTTTAAAGGAATAAGTTGAGTAACTCCATTTTGGAAAAGGGCTTGAATATCTGAAAAGCCATGTCTTTTTTTGATACCATCTGAGTTTTAGATGGTAGTTCTGAAGATACAGTAATTAAGTGCTGATATTCATTTGTTTAACTTCTACTACCCATTTGTATGAAGTTTTGTGCAACAATGTATGAAAAAAGTTTGCAATGCTTCCCTTTACTAGTCGGATGTTTGTTAGAATGATAGAGGTCGCATTTTACATTTCTCTGATGCTACATGTATCGGAGTCTGTCTTCGCCTAGTACAGCTCTAAAGCTGACTAACCTTTTTCAACAATCAGTGCTTTCTTTATACAGGAATTTGTAACCATTTTTATAAATAGTTAAGAAATCTTTGCAAAGTTACACAATTTATTGCTTGGGATTATTGCTTGTCTGACATATGAATTTATTGTAAATTGTAATTCATCTGTAGCCACAATCAAAGGAGGTGAATTTATAGAACATCTCTCTACTCACATGACATTTGAAGACAGGTATGGGAGATGTGTAAGGGCATTGACCCTCAGTATGTACTCTTAAACCCCTCCACCACTCTTTTTGGGTTTTGGGTTATGTTTATAGTTTACAGTTGCAAATAACCTTTCTCTTGTAAACCAAAGGTTAACCATTTCGCTATAGCTGTCCTTTCATCCTCCCATTTCGGATGTTAGTAAATTAATCTGGCCATCGACAGCATTTAACTTGCATATAAATGTAACAGATAAGGAGCAGGCATTGAATTACCAGTATCAGCTTGAAAACAAAACATACATTTGAAAAACCCTTTATAAACAGATTCCAAACACATGCATTTAAAACTGCTCAACGAATTACACCTCCCACAAGCCCAAATTCTCTCAGATTAGTCAGTGCTAACCTCTTCACTTACATCCGTTTCTTAAATACCACAAGTATTGCTGCACTTTCTGAGGATCTCTATACTTTGCGACAGGAGGACTGTGATTACTTATAGGGTGGATGAGCTCGATGGCACTATGTACCGTAATCTGTAATCATGGTATAGCTTCTGCAATTCATGTTTATTATAACACAGAATGAAATAAGGAACCCATAGAGAATGTCCTGATATGAAAAATATCAGTAGTCCACAGATACTTTGGATACATACCATACAGCTTGTTCTGCTGGCTTTTTGAACAATAAAAGAGTAACCAGAAACTGAATAAAAGGAAAGTTCTGTTTCCCACCTTATGTGTGGTGATTGAGCAACTCGCAGTTCTGATCGCATTGGCTTTGGTTGTAACATTCCAGTTGTTGGTTTAGGACTTCATTTAGAATGGTTCAACGTTTAATAACATTAAACTAATATGCTGGATTTAGAGCCCTGTTTTGATTTCATTATAGTTTACTAAACATGTTGGATCACGTAACAACTTGATAGGAGGAACAAATACCAGTGCTTTTCGAATCTGTTGAAAGAGCACAGTTTTGATGTTTTGATTTCATTTTAGAGTATCTTTGAGGTATTGTTAACTCCTTCAATAAGGGGTGTGAATACAAACAAAATGAAATGAAGGTGAGTGCCACATATCACGTACCACCAGCTAAGATCATAGCAAAATTCAAAGCAAGAAACAAAATGAAGTATGAAGTTTGCTCCAAGACACCAATGGAAATAGCCACTACTGGGAAAATGCAGTTCATAAACTAAGGGCACTGCTGACCGGCTATAAAATATGTACATTGGCTTAAATCAGAAGCAAAAATTAAACATAGCCACATTCAATGGTCATTGCCTTGCTACTCTGAGTATCCATGTTTCAGAGTTATGAAAACTCATCACTCATAAGACTGTCACTGGAAATTGAAGGCTGATCTTTTTGCATTCCAACCAGAATTGCGTTACGAAGCAAGTTACAAGTTTTGTTTTATAGCTACAATAGATGTGTTTTAATTATTTCATACCTTGTCAGGTATGGAATGATTGCTTGTAAAATATTCCTCTGCACTTGATAATGTGCAATGAAAGTTAGTCAAAATGTTAAATTAAAATGTTTACTTTAGTCAGTAGTGCTGATCCTATTTGAAACGCTCAAGTCCAAAATCCTTAATACGATCACATTCGAGGTTTACCTGTATGCTTATTATTTTTCTCCCTGCATCTGTAGACATGTGTGGCTTCTTTTCAACTTTCCTAAGGTTTGAAGTCATCAGAGCCTTTCACTGAGTAGAAACCTGCTGGGAACTCCTGAAAGACCAACAGCTTTGTTCTTGAGAGTTTGCAGACACAGGCCCTCATTACAACCCTGGCGGTCGGTGTTAAAGCGGCGGTAATACCGCCAACAGGCCATCGGTAAAAAAAATGGAATCACGACCATGGCGGAAACCGCCAACATAGACAGCTATTTTAACACTCCGACCGCCACGGCGGTAGAAACAAACAGACAGGCGGAAGACAAGGTTCCGCCCACTATATTACAAGAGGCCTATCCGCCACCTTTTCCGGGGCGGTACCAACGCCATCAAGAGCACGGCGGAAACAGGACTTGGAACGGAAACCACTCACCTTTCAACACCCAATGAGGAACCAGGACGCCATGGAGCCCGAGTTACAGGTCCTGCCCATGCTGGTTTACCTCCTCCTGTATCAGGAGCAGCAAAGACGCCGGCGACGACCACGGTGAGTACTGCACCTAGCACACAGGGGAGGGGAGGAGGGAAAAGAGAGTGACACACAGACGCAACTCGCAACATCCCCACCCTAACCCACAACACCATACACACAAATACATGTAGCAACATTACATATACACCCCGTCACCCCCTGGAAGAACGCAAGGACAAAATTAAATGATTGTAACAAGTGTAATCATAGAAAAATCAGATATACCGATTTAAAATATGAGAATATACAAATATGTACACCAACTACACAAGTCCGGATAGTAATGAAATCAGTGTCTGTGGACCAGTGTCCCCAAAATGCATGGGCGAAGCCCACACATGATACCTGACTTGAAACGGAGAGAACACTGCTAGGGCATCAGATCAAAAATAAACAGGCACCTCAGGGGGAGGGGAGGAGGGGGCACCCCAGCCGGATAAACGGATGACACCACTGCTCCACGAGGGGGCACCATGCCCACAGTTTGGTCCTCGGGAGTGAAAAGCCACAGTCTCTCATGTCTCTCCAGTGGGTAGTTTGCCCACTGCTGTATCCTGGGGAGTGCAAAGCCACAGTCTCTCAAGTCTCTCCAGTGGGTGGTTTGCCCACTGCATTATCCTGGGGAGTGAAAAGCCACAGTCTCTCAAGTCTCTCAAGTGGGTGGTTTGCCCACTGCTGTATCCTGGGGAGTGCAAAGCCACAGTCTCTCTACTGCTTCTGGAGGGGGCTTTGTGCCCAGAGTGCTTCATCCTGACAAGGACTGGGGTAGTGGATGTGATTCTCCACTGGTTCTGGAGGGGCCTTGTGCCCAGAGTGCTTCATCCTGCCAAGGATTGGGGTAGTGGCTGCTTTTCTCCACTGGTTCTGGAGGGGGCTTTGTGCCCAGAGTGCCTCATCCTGCCAAGGACTGGGGTAGTGGATGCTTTTCTCCACTGGTTCTGGAGGGGGCTTTGTGGCCAGAGTGCTTCATCCTGACAAGGACTGGGGTAGTGGATGTGATTCTCCACTGGTTCTGGAGGGGGCTTTGTGCCCAGAGTGCTTCATCCTGCCAAGGACTGGAGTAGTGGATGCTTTTCTGCACTGGTTCTGGAGGGGGCCTTGTGCCCAGAGTGCTAAATCCTGCCAAGGACTGGGGTAGTGGATGCTTTTCTCCACTGGTTCTGGAGGGGGCTTTGTGCCCAGAGTGCTTCATCCTGCCAACGACTGGGGTAGTGGATGTGATTCTCCACTGGTTCTGGAGGGGGCTTTGTACCCAGAGTGCTTCACATGCAGTGTGGCGGGTCCCATTCCCTCACCTGGGTGTGTGTGCCATGAGATTGCCTGGGAACAGGTAGCATAATACTCCCTGGAGGCAGAGACACACTCCACCCTGCTGCGACTTTGCCTGCCACCTGCAGGTACAAACAGTGCTGGGTGTCGTGCATAATGTATGCTGTGCAGAGTCCAAGACGTCTCCTGCAGCCTCAGACGGCTGCCCACTGGGGATGATAGCCATGTCAGCTGTGGTGGCACTGTCTGAGCACGTCGCAGGGCTGGTGGCGGTGGTTGTGGCAGTGTCTGTGGCGGAGATGCTGGCGGTGGTGAATGTGTCAGCACCTGTGGAGAGACACAGCAGGACGTCTCCTGCAGCCTCGGACAGCTGCCCACTTGGGATGATGCTGGGGTCTGTTGCTGAGGCAGCAGACGTGCAGGTGGCCGTGCAGGTGGAGGGGCAGGTGGTAGTACAGGTGGCGGTGTCCAACGCTGTACAGGTTGCTGTTCTGGTTGCCAGAAGGGGTGACTCTGGTCCCTCAGCCGGAGGCTCCATGCACTGTCCTGACTTGCCCTTCGCCTTGTGTCCCTTCCCCATCTTTGATGTCGCTGCTGGTCCCTTGGCACTGTCCCCTTTTGGATTGGAGGAGCCCTTGATGGGTGGTTGGTGTGGCTTCTCCCTCTGGCATGTGGGCACCTTCTTTACCTTGGCAGGTGGCGGAATGGACTGATCCTTGGCCTCACTAGGTGGCACACTGGCAGCCCTGATGGGTGCCGGTCGCGATGTGACCAGACTTGCTGAGACCACAGTGCTGGAAGATTTAGGGGCTGAGGTGCTGGGCTGTGACCTGGACAGCCTGGCCCTAGGGGAAGGACAGGGGGAGGTGTAGGCAAGAGGTCAATGTTAGCCAGGAAGAGTTTCTTAGACACACTGGGACGGGAAGATGGAGGGGGTTTAAGAGTGGAGGATGGGGTAGTGGTTGTAGGAGGTGTACGTCTGCTGAATTTGGGTAAAGGTGCATGGGCCGGAGGCTGTTGTGAGGTGGATGGCTGTTCGGTGGGTGTGTGCCTGCGTTTGTGTACTTTGGGATGAGGGCTCACGGACACACTGGGAGAGAACACAGGGGATGTGTGAATGGTACTGGGGGTGGTGATTGCACATGAGCAGTGTGTAGTGATGGGTGTGCTGGTGATGGAGGTAGTGGATGAAGATGTAGTGCATGCAGGTGTGAGTGGAGACGAGACAGGGAGGGAGGAGGAGGACGTGGAGGAGGGGGACACAGTGGAGGCAGTGGATGTTGGTGTGTCTGCATGGGGATGGTGATTGTGTGAGTGCCTGTGGGATGTGTGGTGCTTATGTGTGCCATGTCCACTCTTGTGTGTTGATGAGTGTGCATGCTGGTCTGATGGTGTGCTTGGGATAGGCTGAGGTACAGGGGATTGGGTCTGGGTAGTTGAAGATGGAGGGGGGAGGCTGGACATAGGGACAATGGCTGCCATCAGTGCTGAGGCCAGAGCCTGAAATGCTCTCTGTTGGGCCACCACGCCAGAATGAATGCCCTACAGGTATGCATTTGTTTGCTGCAACCCCCTGGATGGCATTCAAAATGGTTGATTTCCCAACAGTGAGGGATCTCAGGAGGTCAATAGCCTCCTCACTGAGAGCAGCAGGGCTGGCTGGGGCAGGGCCTGAGGTGCCTGGTGCGAAGGAGATGCCCACCCTCCTGGGTGAGCGACACGGGAAACTCGATGAGGGGCTGCTGGGAGGGCGGTGCTGGTAGGGGGTGGCGGCTGTACCTGTTGTTGCGGTGGGCACAGAGGTGCCCGCCACCGCAAAGGAGCTCCCATCAGAGGAGGAGTCGCTGTCGCTGGTGTCCCCTCCTGGCCCTGTCATGGAGCACCCCTCGCCCTCCGTCCCACTGGTGCCTTCTGACTCCGTTACTTCACCCTCCAGGGCCATGTGGGTTGCAGCTCCCTCCTGCTCCGGTGCCAATGCTCCTCTGCCAGATGATGCTAATTCACATAAGGACCGGGTGACAAAACAAAAAGGGGGGGAAAGACAGATGAGACACATGGTCAATGCCTGCAACACCACTACCGTTGGCGGACACAACACACAGGGAGCATCCCTATGCACTAAGCCATGCACTAACGGAGCAGGGGAAAAGCACATGCCCAAGGGGGACTCTGTCTAGACCCATTTCATGCACAGCTGGAACCCATGGGAGCGTGACTAGGTGTAGAGGGCAAATACCACCTTTGTGGTTGGAGTGGGGATGAGCCTGCAAATCAATGGATCTACCTTTGCGCATCTGCCCAGGCCTAGGGAAACCCACAGCCCTCCTCCCCCACCCAGACACCTCGTCAAGCGCGCAGAGTCAGCTGAATGAGAGTGTACTCACCCCCTTGTGGCTAATGTGATGCCCTCAAGCACCCATCCAACTCAGGATATGCCACCGCCAGGATCCGGAACATCAGGGGGGTCATGGTGCGACGGGCACCCCTTCCACGTTGGGAGGCCATCCCCAGCTGGGCCTCCACCGTCTTCTTGTTCCAGCGGCGCAGGTCCTCCCATCTTTTCCAGCAGTGGGTGCTCCGTCTATGGTAGACCCCCAGGGTCCGCACTCCCTTGGCGATGGCATGCCAAATACCCTTATTCTGGTGGGCGCTGACATAGAGGAATAGTGAAGTAAAAAAGGATTTTAATCTCCCGGACAGTTCTTCTCACACATTGACCACAAACCTCCCACCCTGTCCAAGAAAAACATCCACTCACTATCCTCACATGCTGGCCTGTCCCCCCCGTCTCTTCCATCCACGACACTCCATATTATCATGTCCCATCCACCATGCACAAGGTTCACTCACCTGTTTGTCTGGAGGACCGTAGAGTAGCGTGTACTGGAGGGGACCCCATCCACCAGTTTCTCCAACTCCTCCGCAGTGAAGGCAGGGGCCCTTTCCCCAGACACTGTAGCCATTGTTGCTTCCAGACTCAGGTCACAGCAGCACTTACGGTGTAGGTCCTCTCCTGTTGAATGTCAGGTATCAAGTGAGGGAACAGATAGAAAATGGTGGTCATGTCCACTGCGGTGCGTACTGTCACCGCCGGCGTACATCGTCATTGGCTCCTGGAACCAGTAGGGCCCAATGATAACCAATGCTGAATTGTGCAGAGGTCTTCGACAGCCTACCGCAACGCTGCACAACGCCAGCGCAGTTACCTCATTTCCCTTGTCCCTCCTTACAGGTCAGGTAGCCGCCATTTCAGGGGGCCACATGGCAGGCCAACTAATTGCGTCACACCTATTTAGGGCAGGAACACGGACAGACAAAGGCACATACAGATAATTTCACGATTGTGCTAAACTGCCTTGTTAAAGCTATGTGGTATATGACCCTCTGCTCACCCTTATCCTCCATAGGGCACATCCACTGGGGTAGGTGATGAGATAGCGGCATCCTCCGGTGTACAGACCCCTGGTGGACCTGTCGACAATGGAAGACAGACACATCATTATCACTTACAGACTTGATCGTGCAACAATCCAGGAACTGTGTGCCCAGTTGGAGCCAGACTTGATGTCAGCTATCCGCCATCCCACAGGGATCCCCCCTCTAGTGCAGGTCCTGTCAGTGCTCCATTTCCTGGCAAGTGGGTCTTTTAAAACAACAGTGGCCATGACATCAGGGATGTCACAGCCAATGTTCTCAAATGGGTTGTCCAGAGTGTTATCTGCCCTGCTGAAACACATGCGCAGCTACACCGTTTTCCCTCAGGTGGAGGATCTGCCCACAGTGAAAGGTGACTTCTATGCCCTGGGACATATCCCCAATATCATTGGTGCCATTGATGGTACACATGTGGCATTTGCCCCCCCCCCGCAGGAATGAACAGGTGTACAGAAACCGGAAAAGCTACCATTCTACGAATGTGCAGATGGTGTGTTTGGCAGACCAGTACATCTCCCATGTAAAGGCCAAGTATCTTGGCTCAGTGCATGACGCTTACATTTTGAGGAATAGCAGCATCCTTTATGTGATGGGGCAACTCCAGAGGCACCGTGTGTGGCTAATAGGTTAGCCCAAGGTCCCCACACAGTTTAAATAGGTGTCTGGGTATGGGAGATTCCCTAATGTTTGGAGGATGTCTAACAGTTGTCGCTCGATATCTGCAGGTGACTCAGGTTACCCCAACCTGTCATGGCTACTGACCCCAGTGAGGAATCCCAGGACAAGGGCAGAGGAACGCTACAATGAGGCACATGGGCCAACTAGGAGGATAACAGAGCGCACCTTCGGCCTCCTGAAGGCTAGATTCCGGTGCCTCCATCTGACAGGTGGATCCCTATACTACTCACCGAAGAAGGTGTGCCAGATCATCGTGGCATGCTGTATATTGCACAACTTGGCTTTGCAACACCAGGTGCCTTTTCTGCAGGAGGATGGGCCTGATGCTGGTCTTGTAGCATCTGTGGAGCCTGTGGACAGTGAAGAAGAGGAGACAGAAGAAGAAGATATAGACAACAGAAACAACATCATCAGGCAGTACTTCCAGTGAGACACAGGTAAGTGGATGACACTGCTTCTCATATCATACTACTGTAGGACATAGCATAAATCTGCCTTTTTACCTCTGTGTATGGACCCTGACATGTCACTTTGCCTTTCCATTTCACAGATCTGGGTCCCACTTTGTGCCCTCTTCTATGTTTACTGCTGCCCAACAACTGTGTAACATTGGTATGTGAACATGTACATTGACATTGCTATATTTCTGACAGGTTGCTATTACACATGTGTGAAAGTACAGACTGACTCCAGATTGATTTGTGATTCAAGGGTGTTTATTTCTGTGCTAGTAAGAGGAGGGGGTGTGCAATGGCGTGGGATGATGGTGGAGGAATGTCCATGGTAGAGTTCATTCTCTTGGTCTCACAGGGTGACAAGGTGGGACAGAAGGGTGACAATCAGGAGGGTCTTATTTCCTGGCAGGGGTCTTGGCAATGTTCTCTGTCTTGGTTCTGGATATCAGGGACCATTTGCGGGGTGATTCTCCTTCTGCAGGGTGTGGGGTGCTGGTGGCCTGTTGGTCCTGTGGCGGTGCTTCCTGTCCATTAGCGCTGGCAGAGGTGGAGGGCTGTTCATCGTCCAGGCTAGTGTCAGGGGCCCGTTTGTGTGCCACTGTGTTAATCATAGTGTTGGAAAGGTCTGCCAGCACCCCTACAATGGTGACCAGGGTGGTGTTAATGGACTTCAAGTCCTCCCTGATCCCCAGGTACTGTTCCTCCTGCAGCCCCTGGGTCTCCTGAAACTTGACCAGTACCGTGCCCATGGTCTCTTGGGAATGGTGGTATGCTCCCATGATGTTCGAGAGTGCCTCGTGGAGAGTGGGTTCCCTGGGCCTGTCCTCCCCCTGTCGCACAGCAGTCCTCCCAGCTTCCCTGTTATCCTGTGCCTCTGTCCCCTGAACCGTGTGCCCACTGCCAGTGACCCCAGGTCCCTGATTGTCTTGGGTTAGTGGGGTTGCCTGAGGACTCTGTAGTGGTGGACACACTGCTGATTGACGTGTCCTGGGCACAGTGGCATGGGCCCGCTGGGTGGGTGCTGTGGTGGTGTTTCCTGAGGGGGGAGGGTCTGTAGTGGCTTGTGACAGTGGCAGGGGAACCGACTGTCCTGAGGTCCCTGGTGGGCTGGGCTGGTCACCTTGATCTAGGCGTGCAGAGCTGCTATCATCACTGTGGGCCTCTTCTGTGGGGGGACTGGATATGTCCGACACCTCCTGTCCGGTGACGTTGGGTATGGGTCCTGTTGGGGTGTAAATGCATAGTTTTAGTATCTGTGTGTGCCATCTTATGCATTGGGTGAGTTACCCTCTACTCCTGTGCTTGCATTATTGTGTTTCCCCTTGTGTGATTGTTGTTTTGGGGTCTGTGTGGGTATCTGTACTGGACATGTTTTGGTGATGGGGGTCCATGCAAAGGTGTTGCATGCAGGGCCTTGGTATTGGGATGGCTGGATTGTGATAGTGGGGCATATGTGAGGTGTTGGAGTGATGGGGTAAGGGTGAGGGTGGGGGTATGTGATGGCATGCGGGTGGAGTGGGAGATATAAAAGTAAAGATATGACTTACCAGAGTCCAGTCCTCCTGCTACTCCTGCAAGGCCCTCAGGATGCAGTATTGCCAAGACTTGCTCCTACCATGTTGCTAGTTGTGGGTCCACTGCCAGTCCTCTGTACAGCAATCTGGTGTCTGGATACCACAGAACGCACCTTCCCCCGTAGGTCATTCCACCTCTTCCTGATGTCATCCCGTGTTCTTTGATGCTGTCCCACTGCGTTGACCCTGTCGACAATTCTCCACCATAGCTCCATCTTCCTAGCAATGGAGGTGTGCTGCACCTGTGATCCGAAAAGCTGTGGCTCTACCTGGATGATTTCCTCCACCATGACCCTGAGCTCCTCCTCAGAAAACCTGGGGTGTCTTTGAGGTGCCATAATGTGGTGTGGATGATGTGTGAGGTCCTGTTTGTTGTGCTGTGTGATGTGTTGTGTTGGGGTGTGTTGTTTGAGGTGCGTGGATGTTGTATGAGTGATGGTGTTGTGTACCTGTGGATGCTGGTGTTGTGTTTGCTATTCTCTTTCTCTCTGCTATTTCAAAAAAATGTTGTTGTAAGGGTTTGTGGGTAATGTGGGTGTGTGTTTTATAGTGGTATGAGTGTGTGGGTGTGGTCTGTGTATGTGTATCAGATGTGTGTATTTCGAATTGTCCAATGTAGTTGTATTTTGTAAGTGTGTGTGTATTTTGAGCGCGGCGGTGTGTACCGTCAATGGATTACCGCGGTTGAAAGACCGCGTCGTTGATTTGTGGATCGTGATAGTGTGGGCGTATTCTTGTTGGAGTGACGGTGTAGGATTTGGTATCGCCAGTTTATCACTGACCTTTGGTGTGGCGGACTTGTGTGGGTGTCTGTATTGTGGCGGATTCCGAGATGTGGGTCGTAATACCTGTAGCAGATTTCCACCGCCGCCACGGTATGTTTGTGGAATTCAGCACGGCGGTAGCGGGATTTACCGCCAGGGTTGTAATGAGGGCCATAGTTCTTTCCTTGAAAGTTTTTACTTCAACACATTCACAGCTCATGTCTTCCCATTACTCTGCCTCCAAAGGCAACATTTCTTGCACCTTCAGTGTGTCTCAGGTAAGGATGATGGGCCAAGAAAAACAGCTGTGCCAGCACACACTTCAGTACCAACATTCAAACATACAAGCCCTTTTACCCCCTTTGGCTAAATAAATTCAGCAAGAGTGTAGCACATACTGCCTACCTATTGATAGATGCCTTTTAGGCCCGGCTATGATCCACTATCTCCACAGATCAAATGTGTGGGCAGCTGGCAAGTGCACATGACACACACGTTCAGGAGAGGTCAACCAGTAGATGAACATCATTTCCCAGTCATATCTCTTGGTATGAAAATGCACCTGGGATGTTCCAGTGTTTGCTAAAAATTGAGCTGAAAGAAACTAACAATGATTTTTTTGAAGAGGTTGCTGAAAGACTAATTTTGACCAGGGACTTACAATCAGTAAACAGAACTCATTTTAGTGGCCTGTAACTCCGGGTTCTACCTACCATCTCTTTTCCTCTTAAATATATGGTGTCTGCTTCCTCTATGAAAAGAAACAGAAAACATGTGTGACTGCATTAAAGACATTTGGAAAGCCTGATCATGCATGTGGCAGGGTGCCATGCTTCAAACCTCACCCCTAAAGCCATGATGAGCCTCCCCTATACAGTTTATTTGCTATATGAATAACCATTTACACAGACATATTCAACTGCTTAACTTATATTTTGAGGAATTGTTAAAGTTTATCATGCCTTTAAACGTTTAACCACTGTAATTTCTCACTTTTAAACTTTGTTTTAGCTTGATGACTTGTGTATAAAAACATAATATTTGAATTGTACTTGACATGAAAAGCCATTTAAAAAAATGTCATTGAACTGATTGACAGAGAACGGGTGGTCTACTGAATTTATTGGACTAGGATTGCAGAAGTCACTATCCTAAATAATTTATATGTATGTTTCATCATCCCCCAACTCCTTTTGCCCATCAGATGATTTGAAAACTTATGTACATGCTTACATCGGCAACTGTCAAAAGATGATGGAATCCATTACAAGCGTCATGATCATCCCACATCAGTATTGTACCAAAACCTTCAGACACTGATTCGGATATCAGTACTTTTGGTGGAATGCAGAATTACCTACTTAATAAAACTGGCAACCTGAATGTCCGTTGAGAAATCAGAAATAGCGGTGGAATAGGTACTACCGTACCTCATTCCCATGGTAAATTCCCTCCTGGGAATTTCGCAAGCTTTTAAATGGTGCAGTCTGAGGACAACTGCCAAAGTGAGGTATTCACACATGACCTGTCATTTTGCAGTTCCACTTTGACAGAAACACCATCTTCAGTTGCATCAGACTAAGTACCAAAGAGCCTGATTTAGAGTTTGGCAGACGGGTACTCGGTCAAAAGCATGACAGATATCCCATCTGACTTATTACAAGTGCATTATCTCCCTTGGCACTTGCAATAATGTGGATATAATATCCATATTGTTGGTGACAGAGTACCCTTTTACAAAATTCTAACAGGCTGATTTAGAATTTGGCAGGCTGAGTACTCCATTGCAAAGGAGATGGAGTACCCTCTCTGCCAAACTAAATGTCTGCTCCCCTGATTTACAGATAGGGCTGACTAAGTATGTCAGCAAGGAGACAGTACAAACAAACTTTAGGAAAAAGATGAAAGTGAATCCATGAGTCCACCATCTTGCATAAGACTGTAAATGGAATGGAGGCATGGCCAGGATGGAGGCTGGAGCAGTTGCATAGTTGCAAGCTCCATCCCGGTACAACAGAAATCCTCACTGAGTGGGTGGTATTCTCCCACTCTGGATGTTGAAATTTCCAGAGGTGGCCGCAGAGGACACTGGGCATATGTGACGAATGAGGCATCCAAGGGCACTCGAGGCCTACAGTTCGGAGGTGTGGGAGTGGGCTGGCCAGGTTTGCCTGCTGCGATGCAGGTGGCTCCTGTGCTGTAATGCCAGTGGGTGAACCTGAGACGCACAGCGAGACAGCGTTATGCGCTAAGTGCCTGGGGGGGGGGGTGATAACCAGAGGCCAAGCACACAACAAGGGCCACCCACACAGAAGGCCTCAAGAGAGTATCAGAGTGGGTGATGAACAGGGCCCCTCTAACCCTCCAGGGGTAGAGGCAAGCTGTACACCACAACTCTATTGCCATGGGGGCCACAGAGGGGGCTGACAAAGGTGGCTGAGATCCCAACGGGAGGATACAGGTCCCTCAAATGTGTTTGCAGAGGAAGGAGGAGAGCGCAACAGAGCATCAATTGCGCCCCGATCAAATAATTGCTGTAGGGCCCTGTTGCAGCTACTTTCTGCCCATATAGTGAGGGCGTGTGGGCAGAGGTCTGGTCCCTCCCTGCCAATAGGGTGCCAAGCTGTCGAGGCATCGGAGGCCGTGCCATTGTGGTCCCCCATCAAATAACTGCTGTGGGGCCTGGACACAGCTACTTTCTGCCCATATATGAGCAGAGGCCTGGTCCCTCCCAGCTGATCAGGTGCCAAGCTGTCAAGGTGTTAGAGGCCCCACCACCACTAACCACCTGGACCGTGCTGGTCCCTTCAGTGGATTGTACCCTACGTTGAACAGGAGTGAGACTGTTCTCTCCAGCAGCGGGGCCTCAGGAACTGTGAGACTACTGAGACACGAGGTAGGTCACAGAAGCCACACTAACCCCTCATAGACATCAAATGGCTCAGTGGCCCCACCCTCTGGGTCGGGATCGATGGACACTCATTGGTAAGGGTGGCACAGAGCTGCTTTGTGGTAGGCCCTGCACTGTAGCTGTGCATGCAGAAGACAGCTGTACTATTTGTGATGTCTCGCTGCACAGCGGGGACATCTGCTGTAGCTGCACTTAAGGCTGAACTTTAGGCCAAAATGGTGAAAAAGAAGGGGGGTCCCCAGTGAGCATAACTGGTGTGTCTTTAACACAGTCATTGATCATTGGGTAATGTATGCTGCAAGATAACAGTGTGAACTTTGCAGCGCTCCTCTTGGCAGTACAGAATCTGAATACTTCTTTATAGCCTAGCTGGATACCCTGATATTAGATGTGGGTATCCTTCAAGAGGAGCAAATGAAACTTTAAAAAAAGGTGACCGCCATTGAAGCTACCATACCGACAGCGTGATGGCTGCGTAGTCGCAGATCGAGTCTCTGCAGTGGGAGGTGGAGCTGCTGAGGCACAGGGCAGATGACGCAGAAGGTCTATCATGCCCCAACAATGTTAGGGTGATGTGCTTTTCAGAAAGAGTTAAAGGCCCAAGTATGGACCTGTACATGGAGCAGTCGCTGATACACACGGTTCTGGGGTGTAAGACTACAACCTTCTTCTCTGTGGAGCATGCACACCAGGTGCCAGACAGGCCACCTCTACTAGGGGCACCCCTGAGACAAGTGGTGGCGTGACTGCTCAACTTCTGCAACAGAGATAACATATTACAAATAGCAAGAGCACCGGGCCTGTGGCAGGTGGAAAACAAATCAGTCACGATTTCTCCTTATTACGCGGCAGAATTGCAGAGACAGAGGGAATCCTACTACCTTCTTAAACAAAGGCTCTGACAGCTTGGTCTCAAATATGCACTAATATTCCCGGTGAAACTGAAGGTGCTTGAAAGAGATAAGATATTCTTTTGTCTTTCCTCTGAGGAAGCCTGGGATTGATTGGAGTCTAGGTGGAGATGCTCCCCTTGGAACACGGAGCAGCAGATGGGGACTGGATGAGGAGGCGCTAGGCCGCCCAAAGACTCTGTGGCTGCCCTTCAAGGGAGCAGGAGGCACAGGAAAGAGCACAGATAGTTGCTGAACTTCAGCGATCTGGGACACCAGACGCAGGGATCAGGATCTCAGATTCAGAAATATCAAACTCACAAGATGGATTCTTCCCAGAGGGGATCCCTGAGGACTTGCAAGATGGCCCACAGATTACCCAGATGACAACGGATTTCCTGTTATGATAACTATGCAGGTATATCCTTTTTTGTGTGGGTGGGATACTGTTGGCTTGTGCCTCAATCTGGTGTGCTGGTAACCTGTAGGCCTGCAACGATAGGGTGAAAAGAACACTAATCAAGGACTGGTACTGGGGAACGTTCATATCACATAGGCAACACTTTTGTTGGTACAGGATACCCTTCACAATCAAGAAGGACTTTCTGTTGGACACTGCTTTGCCTATTGTTTTTGGCTGTCACTAGCACCATGGTGCAAAGACCTGGAGAGGGAATTTTCCATATATGTTTTGCATGGTTAATTATGTTGTTTGTTGCGTCCGTGAGCCCAAACACCCTCACCACTTTACTGGGGACCTAGTCAAAGACATACACACAAACACCCCATGATAACAAATGAGTATATGCTACTCACATACACTGTGAGAGGTACAGAAACATATATGTAGAGGCACAGGATTCACACATATCTGAAGAGGCCTCATACACATTTTGCATGCCTACAGGAGTCATACATAACAGCAGTGCAACTCACCAAAATGCAGAAGAGATGGTGGAGCAGGGCCTTTGGCGTGACCTGTTCAGGGTTCGCCAGGGGATTTCTTGTGTGGGTGTCCCCAGGAGTCCTGTACAGTCTCACAATCTCAGATGGATCCAGAGTGTCAATATGTGGTGATGGAGGGGCAACTAAATATGGAGCCACTGATGTTGGTGGCTGTGTATGTGCCCAGCATAGAGCAGGCTTCCTTCTGTACCTCCACTATGCCCCGACTCCTACAAGACACCACTGCTGACTCCATATGCTGCGGGGACTTTAACTGTGTCCCACATCTAATGAGGGATAGAGCCACACCCCCAGTCCCAGGTGCACAAACCTGTAATGCTTCTCAGCAGATATGTATTTGGGCACACAACATGCAAGTGTGGGAGCTGTGGAGGCTATTATATCCCGGAGACATGGAATATTCACACTACTCAGCAGTGCATTCAGTACATGCACAACCAGATGTTTTGTACTGTTTCATCGATATAAATTTGTATGGTTGGAGTAACTGGGGCACACCTTCTCTAATCACAACCCAATACTGGTCATGCTCACTTGGGGTAAGCCCTGCAAGAGGATCCCAACATGATGCCCGCTGACAGCGGCTCTAAACGACAAGTGATTCTGTACACACATGGGTGAGACCGTAGGGCAGTACTTCACTGAAAACAAGGGCTCAGCATCCGATGCAATTGTGGAGTGGGATGCATTCAAGGTGCTGAATGAGGAGGAGCTTAGGAAAGTGACTCTGTGTCACACCCGCACCGACGAGCAGCACTAATGGAAATGAGGAATGCTCATAAGGCGATTCTGCATAGATTGTCCCACTCAGACTACAAGACATAACTTCAGTGCCAGCACGAAACAGGCGATAACGCTAGTAGTCTCCTGGTGTGGTTGCTGCAAGCAGAGACCCTCCACACTCCCATAGCTGCTGTCCGCTCGGGATTGGGGCAAACCGTGAAATCCCAACAAAAGATAGATAAGGCAATCAAGGTTTATTATGGAGAGCTGTATAGGGACAACATAGGAGTGAAACAAGCAATGGCAATTACATATCTGGATAAGAATGGGGCCTCTACAATGAACCCCTTATATAGACATGAATTAGATGCCTCTTTAACCTTGGAGGAAATCAAGGGAGTGATTGCACAGATCACGCGGGGTAAGGTGCCAGGAACATACAGGTTTCCCAATTAGTTTTATGCCACCTTCCAGGTGCAGCTGGCTCACAGACTGTTACAGGTATATGAGGCAGCGCATAAAAAGGGCTCCCTCTCAGACTCAATGAAGGAGGCTTTAAAAATACTGCTCCCAAGCCTGAACGAGACTGACAGCGTGATATCTTATTGAACTTTATCCTTACTAACCATGGATTACAATGCACTAGGTAAAGTGCTTGCCAATTGACAATTGGTACGATGATGATGGACACATTGGTGTACCCCAACCAAAACGGTTTTATACTGGGTTGCAACATGCTTCTCCACATGTTTAGGCTGTTCCAGATTATGGGTGGAGCAAGGCACATGAACGTGTATGGATGGGTCACCCTCCCTGGATATCAATACACTGGGGTGGCCATATCTCATTGCAGGACTGAGACGAGTTGGCATTGGGCTGAACTTCCTGAAGTGGGTATCACAGGTGCACAGAGGCAGGGTGATATTAAACCCTATCTTGATTGGTAGAAGAACAAGAAAGAGCTGCCCCGTCTCCCATTCCCTATGCTATAGTGACCGAGCTGCTAGCATGCTTACTGAGACAGTGTGTGCCCCTTGATGGTGCATTGTGCCTAATGGTTCAGGGGCTCCCATATATCATATCACTTTATGCTGACAATGTGTTAATCTACCTTCGGGCTGACACGCGACAGCTGCCAGAGGTAATGACAGTGTTGAATGAGTTTGGGCAATTATGTGGGCTCTGCATCAATTGGGGCAAAATGTGTTTATTACCTCTGACCCCATTGGCAGACACCCAACAAGCAAGCCTCCCCAGAGTAGGACTGCCATGGGAGTTTACCACGATCAAATATTTAGGGTTCCAGGTTAGCCATACGGAAGCCAGTTTGCAGGATGGCGATCTATGCACGACGGTGGCCTTGATTCACTGTTCACTCCCCTTCTGGACAAGATTGCCATTGTCACTAATGAGAAGAGTTGCCATTGCAAAAATGCTGATACTCCCCAGGCTCCTTTATTATTTCATGGCCATCCCGATAGTCCTGCGGAAACCCTTTTATCAGGGAATACAACAACTGTTGACAGAGCTAGTGTGAGGCACTCGGCAGGCGCTGGGTCGTGCCCAGTAAACGTTATACCCATTAGAGGAAAGTTGCTTTGAGGCTCCTAACTATGAATTGTATTATGCTGCAGCACAGCTGAAATGGCCAATGTGCTGGCTGGCTTGGGTGCACCGCTGGAATAGGCAGGAGTGTTGTATGAATTGGGTGTCGGCCCCCTCCGTTATTAGAAGCCATCCCACACAGAAGCGCAGTGTTTTAATGTGTGTGGCAACGCAGCTCTGGAGATGGCGTGTCCATGGGGGCTCCAAGAGGACACCCTACGCCCCTTCCCTTCCCACCTGGGCGATGCAGAAATGCACTCCACCCTGTACGTCATATCGGAAAGGAGACTGGATGGAAGCAGGGATTCAGGTATGGTCAGATGTGACAATGGATGGTGGTCTGAGATCCTTTGAGAATTTGGTAAATGAATATGATCTGGGCCAGGGCTGTTTCTGCTCCTTTCTGCCCTGAAGGAGTGATGCTGGTGACGTGAGGCACCGACAGAAGTGTGCCCCCAAGGCACTACTGACCAGCAGGGGTCACAGGAAGGCCATTACTTGCCTTTATGCAGAGGTGGTTGCCAATACTCTGGGGTAGTGTTGGAGTTCTGAACTGCCTACTGATATATCGGACAAGGTATGGGGTCGCTGCCTACAATCCGTTTAGCAGATGTCATGGAAAGCTCAATTCTGACTTGTCCAATTCATTTATCTTAACAACACTTACTTGGCCCCGGAGAAAATTGGGGAATATACCCAGGGGAGAGAGGCACTTGTCCCAGGTGTGGCACAGGTCACACAGATTATCTACATATGGTTTGGTTGTGTCAGGTGATATCCCAATTTTGGATGCAGATGACACAGAGCATATCAGGGGCAACTGCCTGTCTCCTTCCACTGGATCCCCCCTGATGTTTGCTGGGCGCCAGACCCAATAATAAAAACGCAAGGGGCAAAAAGTGTGTGGGGGCATGAGGAGAGTATAGAGGCTATTGATAAGGGATAGTATTGGAGAGGGGGAGAAAACCTGGATTGCTTCTACACAATGGATAATGATGGTTGTTCTAAATATCGTGGCAGGCCGTAAAAGTGCCATTCTCAAACTTTCTTTAGACACCTTCTCCGCAATTGTAATTTTCCATTGCTATATTTGTATGATGCAACTAAGCAATCTTTTCCAATGTATGCTGTGAGATGAGCACAATATCAATAAAAAGAGTTCCAAAAAAAGCAAGGGGCTTCCTGCATTCCCAGAGCTTGGCCCCAAGCTCAGCAAAAAGATGTACAGCCATGGCTTGGAAATCTGATGTGACCCGCCCATGTGACCCGCTGTCGGGCTGAGGAGGTGAAGTGGGCCAGTGTAGAGCTAGCTGTTCATAGGGCGTTGTGTGCCAGGGGGTGGAAAGGACCCACTGGGACACTTATCTGGTAAAGTTGGGCCCGAAGTCAGATGAGCGACCCCCATGTATGTTGACTCGGACCTCTAGCGGATGTGTGGAGGAAGAAGACTCATGTACAACCTGCATGTGTCCCACAATAGTATGCCTCGTAGACTGGGGATTGGTTGTAGATATTCTGCCTCCTTAAAGTCAGTAATGTTATGATTGTAGAGATCTCTCCGCAGAGTGATAAAGCACACGCACTTTGTTTATTTCAAGTTATCTTTATGATTAATGTGGTTGTTGTAAGTGTTTTCGCCTCTCCCTGTTCAGATACAATGTCATTATAGTGAATGCCCAGATTACCAGATATTGCTTGCGGAGGTAACATACAGATTGGAGGAGTGGCCTTCAAATACAGCCTTGTATTTATTGTTTTCTGGGCACAATATGACCACTGACGGCTTCTCTATTGTCAGGGACGGATAGCCTTATGACACTGAAGTGGACTATGTAATTGTAAAAACCAATAAAAACATTTGCAAAAAAAACTGTACACAGTACCTTAATAAACAACCTTAGTAAAACAAGCAATTTGCTTACTTTACAAGCAGACTATGAAGAAATGCATTTTCTATGTAACTGGTTTAATGCCAGTGGAGCCCTGGTTCAATGGGCTTACACACCAACACTAAAACGTTTAAATCACAAACTGGATGGGGTTTTCATAATGGAAGGTTATACTGAAATGGCCACCTAAATGACAGTTAATGATTTTGTTACAAGAAGAGAAACATATCTGGAGTTCCTGAAAGCTACTATTGCAGATAGGTATGAGTTAGCAAACCCCAGTAGAACGCTAGACATTCCTCAGTGAGACGAGGGCAACACATTGTTCAGAGAATAGGCCATTTGATGTCCCTTACAGAGAATCATGGATGTTATGCAGCACATCCACACTTATGACACCTTTCCTTGACAAATTAAGCTACTAGGTAGAAAAGTGTGGCCAATAGAGTTTAAAAGTTCCTCTGGAATAAGGCCAAAGATTGCCTGTGTACCCTACAAAGCAAAAGAGGTAAAGCTACAAAGCAAAGGAAGTGAATGTGCTCGAACAATGTCATAGTGAAATTTTATAAACATCTGGCACTGTGGGTGCTCAGATATTCTAGCAGGAAAGGTGCTAGCTGAGTAGCACAGTGCATTGGGGTCGCTCGCTCTTTTCCAAGAAGTACCGGGTGTCTCCCTTTCTCTGCTTTTCTGTACACAGATTTCTCCTGCTAGAAGCAGGGATATCTGGGCATGGAAACACAAAAACATGAGGATGGGCCCAGTAAATCAAATCCTGCATGATATTCCTCAATCTGGCCAGGGATGCTAAGAATGGTATGGTGCAGAGTGAAAATTACTGGGCAGAATAAGTGATTTTGAACCACTGCATCTTCCAGCACATGATCAGCCCTTTAGAGTTAGCTGAAGCGGGTGCTGCTTCCCTCATTATAGCACTTGGATGGTTAGTACTATTGTCTCGCAGACAAGCTGTCACCTTTCTTTCTTTGCAGCTGGAGTACTCTAGCCTTAGGCTTCTGATTCATATGTCTCTGTTAAAGATGACTTGCCTCACAACAGATCGCCATTAAGGCAAGGGTGTTTTCATTATCCTTGCCAGAATGTCTGGTTACTCTTCATATGATATGTTTAACCCTTGCTTTCTACGAATACACCCACACGGGCTACTTTGTAAGATAAAAGTAAAACACGAACACTTGTTTATTAAAACTTTTCCCCCTGACGATATAACTATGTAGAAGTCATTTAAGAGAGGATTCTTTTTCAAGTCACTTATGTAAAACCAACTATGAAAATATCGTTGGACTTAAAAAAAAATATTTCTTACAATCCCAAGCTGCCTAAAAATATTTAATATATACAAAACACATATAAAATGCATTGCCTGATTACAACCTGTAAGACTAAGCAAAGATGGCGGCTGTTCATAAAAAACAGTGAACATATTGAGGCAAGAAAATTCAGTATTAGGAACTATCAAGAGTGCAAATAGGAGTAAGAATTTCACACACCAACAACAATCTCTAGCAAAGTGATAAGGCCTAGTTTCAGTCGCAGCTCACACCTATTTAAAGGGGCGGGGCAGGTAGAGCAGCCGGGAAAGGGTGGGGCACTTAATAAATAAAAAAGAAAAACACTTATCTCCTCTGTTGCTGCCGCTTCTCTGTCCATTGTCGTTCCAGGCAGGCACAGGTTCCCAGCCTGCCCTGTGGCTTATCCTTACTCTGCTCAGAGCAGCATCAGGATTGGCTGGGAGCGCCCAGCCAGGGCACTCCCAGGCAGACTGGGAGCCTGTGTAGGCTCTCTCCAGCCCGGCAACTGAGTTGCTGCTCTGGAGAGAGCCTACTGCACATGTGTGTTTGGCCGGCCGAGACGGCCGGCCAAACACACATGCGCTCTTAGAGGAGTGCTCTGTGCATTCCCCATCCATGTCTGCATCCCTAATGCCCCATCCCTTTCACCACAAAGGGCAATAAACAAAGTTTATTATCCTTTTGTGGTGAGAGGGTTGCAGCTTCTGCTACTGGCGGGGTTGGTGGGGTGACTCTCCTACGCCCTAATGAGGAGCCGCCCCTGCCTGATTTGCATTTTGAGTCCTGACTAAAATATTTAAAACATGCCGATGCAGTGAAAAAATTAAAACAAAAATATTGTTTTCTGGATATATTACAGGTATAAGAAAGAATTATTTAACCTGGGATGATTCAGTGACCCTTTGAGATGAAGTGGCCCATCGTGCATTACAAGAACAGAACTTCATAGATGGCGGAATGATACACCAAACAGCATGAGATTGGAGAATTAAAGACAACTCTTTGTGTAAGGAATTGATAACAATAACTTTTGCCAGCACGCAGCAAAGTCTAAAAATGAACATGCCTTATAACATTTTTAAAGATTACTATTCTAGAGCACATAAACAGGTGCATCAAACAAAAACAGGTATGATAGGCATCTAAAGATAGCACATTTCCTATCTAGGACAAAGGCTCCTTTTCAAATTTCAGCATAGAAAGGTACATCTAAATATCAATACTTTAACATATTACCCGCATGACAAGAGTCAGCTGCCATGTTCGCCGTGATTTAAAAAGAATTTGAATTTGTTTTACGCTTAGCCTTCAAAAATGTGCGTGTAATGCAAGAAAGGGGCAGGAATGGGACACTAGTTTCATGGACCAACCTGTGCGCTAATCTTACTCAAATGCCTAAAAATTGCATGTTAAACATGTTCTCTTATTAGCCAATAGTTACCTACTAAATTCATGTCTAACACATACTAGAGCATAAGGCAGCCAGCAATGTTTATAAATGAACAAGGTTTTACTGACATTAAAAAAAATGCAGTCAATTTTTTTAGCATGTCATCAATCCTAATTTAGCTATGGGCCTTATACCTCATAGCAGTTTTCCCTTTTGGTAACCTTAAGTTTAGTTATTGAATGTGGGCTCTTATTACATCAATTTCTTTGCCTAAGCAAAACCACCTTTTACTGAGGATAATATCTGATGTGCCTTTGGTGAAGGCCAATTACCTCACGCATGATGACTGTAAGACACAACTGCTCAAAAGCACTCATCCAAAAAACAAAGACACTGGAATTGGTTCAAATTTGTATTTATTAATTAGCATTTCATCAAAAGAAGCACATCTGGTAAAGTCGATTGCTGTGCCTCTTATGGAGTAAAAAGATGTTCTTATGCTTCACTAGTCTTCAGTAAGTCATAATAAACGAATACTGCATAGGAAGCAGAAGTGCAAGCCTTCCTAATGCAGCATGCAAACAATATTTACACATAGTGCAGATAGATACAAGACAGCAGCAGTTCAAACTCTTCTCTCATACATGGGGGTGTGGATAAGCTGGTGACCAAGATGGCCACTTCTAACTCACGCTTCTAGGCCACAAGACATTTGGCAACCCCTTGGAAATTACTTGGCATTGCAAGATAGTGCTGATGCAGACTGAATGAGGGTAATACATAATTCCAAGCTGCACCCATATAACTACATCACTTTTTTCAGACCGGAATATTCACAATAGAGTATTGCAAATCTTACCACTTATACCTCTGCTCTGCAATGCAATATTTTTTTTTTTTACCTCTAATGCTATTATAGCATACATGTACTTGAATATCACTTATTATGCGTGTGCTGATTTAACGCAATGTTAGCGACCGGTGTTAACACAAACGGCATTGTGACGATTTGTTTTCTTTGTTCATGTTTGTCCTAAAATTATAAATAAAGATTTTTAAAAAACTCTTCTCTCATACAGAGAAAACAAGACAAAGGTAAACAATATTTCTTCCCACAGGAAAAAGGACCAATAGAGGCAGCAGCAGAAGACAACTTTCCATCACACATAGTGCATATACATGCAGCCAGCAACAATTCAGCCATCTTTAACACACACAGAAGTGCATTATTTCCTCCATCACACACTACAAATCACTGCAAGAAGTAATGCAAGATTTCCTCACTTGCAGTACAATTTCATCATAGGAAGAAGCAGTGCAAGTCCCTCACTTTTCCCATTCACATATAGATATGTCCACTACTAGCTTCAAAATTGCAAGCTTCACTCATGCACAGACAACATGCTACTACTATCACTGTTTTATTTAAAAAAACCAATAGATTGCCAGAGGTTTTCTGGTGATTACAAAAAAGTTCACCAATTCAACACAGTTCAGGAAGCCTCATCTGAAGTATTGTCCAGCTCTTCTTCTAGAGGCCATCTCTGTTGCATTGTGTCAAGGTTTAGGATCTCATCTGTGGTTTCATATTTAGATTGGGAGACCTTATCTGGAGCACTGAATCAAGTAATGCAGGATTCATTTTGAGTACTGTCCAGTTCAGGAAACCTTAGAGCGGAGAACTCATCAGGAGTTATGTTAGGTGAGTAGGAGAACGGTTGGGGAGACAGTGAATGAATGGGAGTACAAATTAATAGAAAGGTGAGTTGGTAGATGGGGAAGTATGGATGAGAGAGTCAGAAGTTGTTTTTCTTAAAAGTTGTAAATACAATGATTGCAGTTCTTACTTTCAGAAAAATTTTTGTCGCAGGTATTTATTGCAGTGCTTTACTTCAGGGGATATTATTTCAGAGTTATATATTTTACATTGTCAAACAAGTAGTGTGGATGCTTTTAATTCACCACCCATCCCCGTCTCCCTAAAAAAAGCTCTGACCATGCCTAAACTACACTCATCCCTGATAGTTGAACTCCACCTATCCATGAACCCCAAAACCCTTTTCTACCCTGAAAAACTGCACCTCCCTGAACCCTAAAAACTACTCACTAAACCTAAAGTGAACCCTTCATGACCCCTAAACACCACCCATCCCTGAACCCTAAAAGCCATTTCTATCTCTAAACTCCACACATCCCTAAACCTCTCACTACTCCTAAACTGCACCCATTCTTGAACCCTAAAACCCCTTTCTACACCTACACTCCACCTTTCCCTGAACCCTTATACCCTTTCACCGCCATTAAACACCACCAATCCCTGACCCCTAATAGCTCCTTACCACCCCTAAACTTCACCCATCCCTAAAAATCCTTTCTGCATCTAAACGGCACCCATCCCTGAACCCTTAAAATCACTCACAACCCTAAACTACACCCAATCCTGAACACCAAAATGTTTTTCTGCCTTTGAAATCCATCCATTCCTGAACCCTAAAAAACCCTCCCCATTTGTAACCTATAACCATCACTGAATCTTAAAAAAACTCACCACCCTAAACTCACTCATGAACCCTAAAACCCTACCATACCTATCAAATTCCACCCATTCCTGATCCCTAAAAAAACCCTCACTACTCCTAAACTTTACCCATCCCTGATCCCTATAAACAACTTTGTACACCTGAACCCCACCCGCCCCTAGCCCTAAAAAACCCTCATCACTCCTAGGCATCACCCATCCCTGAACCCAAAAAATGCTCACTACCCATAAACACCACCAACGTTTAAAGGAATTTTGGATTGTTTTCCTTAAAATGATATTTTTTTCAAAAGGGTTCCTCAGATGTTTGCTTTATTTACGTTAGACCTGCCATCCTTGGTGTGGTGTTCCCCCAAAAATGTTATTGTCACGACTCCTGTTTCCTGAATTTCATTTTTGTTGGCATTGGAGCTCTGCATCTCTGCTAACCAGTGCTAAAATGTGTGTGCTCTCACCCTAAAACAAGGTACAACTGGCTTACACCTGATTGGCATATTTATTTTTTTAATAAGCCCCTGCTATATGGTACTACATGTACCCAGGGCCTGTAAATGCTACTAGTGAGCCTGCAGCAAACATTGTGCCATCCACCTAGGTATCCATTTAAAACGTGTCTGAGGCCTGCCATTGCAGCCTGTAGTGCAGTTTAAACTACCCATTTGACTTTGCAAAGTAAACGCTTTCCAGGCTTAAATCATCCTTGTTAAAACATATGTCCCCATCTAAGGTAGGCCCTAAACAGCCAATAGGGCAGGGTGCATTGTATTTAAAGAAGTATGACATATGTATTTAAGTTATACATATCGTCAGCGAAAAACTCTTAAAATAGTTTTTCACTACTGTAAGTCCTATCTCTTCCATTAGATAATATTGGGTTACCTTACTGCATTAATAAGTGCTAAAGTTTGATTAGGAGAAGATAGGAAGGTCAACTGTGGACTCAAATGAATTGTAATTAAAAATCCTCTATAATGGTAAAGTTGGATCATAAGTCACAATTCGGAAAATGAAGGCGGAACTTTTAGAAAGTTTACATTTATTTGTCCTAACCATACAGTGTCTGGTTCCTGTGTCCTGGGCCCCAGAGAGTGAGACAAAGGGGGGGGGGGTAAGATGCTGGCAGGATGGGGCACCCTGCCAGGATGGGTGGAACAGAGCTGTTTCCTGCCCCACTTACAATTAAAAGGGCTCTGGCTTTTAGGACACACACAAAGGAACCTGATACCAGTCTTTTGTCACCCCAGAGTTTTCTGAAGCCTTTGTAGGGGAAGGGAAGAACTTTCCAGAACCAGATGTGGGACTAGCCCATTTTATAGTCTGGCACCAAGTATTAATACTAGAGCTTCTAAGCAACTCTTCCATACGTCTCGACCTGTGGAAGACTTCAGAAGGACTACCTTGTACTCCAAAGGACTGCCCTGCTGCTTAAGGCCTGCCTTGTTCTTCTGAGGACTGTGCTGTTGATTGAGGCCTGCCTTGCTGCTTGAAGGAGAGAGAGAACCATCGCTTTGAACCTAGCACTAAAGAGTTACTCAAGGGCTAGTTGGCTGGCCTCCTGTGTGAGCTACAGGGACACAACAAGCTTTAGAGACCTTAAACCCTGCACCCGACCTCTGCTTAAGTGAGTCCAAACTTCCTATGTGGTGCCCCCCAGATCCTGGACCCTTGGAAGTACAGTTAGAGGTGTCCTTCTGCTTAACCCTAATAGAGGGGTCTTAGAAGGTATTTCACTAAAAACTGCTTTGAGAATTGACAAAAGACCAGGACCTACCTGCCAGCCAATCCACCAAACGTGCATCGTAGGTTGTCCTGCTACCTTCTGTGCAACAGCAAATCCTGCTAAGCGGGACCTCTCGGCGAAGGTATCGGCCTTGTGGGACCTCATCAGATATGGCGTGCAGCTTCATCTCATGAAGATTTTTGACTTCCAAAAAAGGGAAAGAGTCTGACGTTAAAAAATCTTCACTATGACTCCATTAAGCAGCTCCCAAATGACAATGCCTCCTTCATGGACACAGTATGCTGCTGCCGCTGAACTCTACCTTCGTAGAACCCTTTCTTCAAACTTTTTACTAATTGTGGCGTAAGCCGAGACCGGGCACAATCCACCTTGTGCATCAAACCTGCATTCCATTGTGGTTGGCCTTAATCTTTGACTTTGCCCAAGTCTGATGTAACAAGAAACGTTTGGTTCATGCTTTGATCTTTTAGGTGCTGTTTTGCACTATAAAATTTAAAAATTCCCAACTCTGGTTCTACTGATCAGATTTATTTTGTTTTGTTGTCATTTTATTCATTAAAATGTATTCTATTCTTCTAAATTGGTTTGGATTTTTTTTTGTGTTGTAGTTTCACCTTACTACCGTTTGGGTGCTGCATAAATACTTTACACATTGCCCCTAAGTTAAGCCTGACTACTTTTGTTCAAAGCTACCAGAGGGTTAAGCACAGATTTATTTAGTGACATTTGTGGTTCACCCCAACAAGAATTGCAGTTGTTGCTTGAATAGGATTTTTCACTCCACTCAGTCAAAAAATAACTTTCTTAAAATGTGTATTTCCTTAAAAATTTATTTTCTTAACATTGTTTTTCCATGATTTGTTTCCTCCAATGTGGCTTCTCAGGTTTTGTTTTTCTATTAATTTACAGACATCAATATCTAGTGGTTTAGAGGTAAGGTTCATTTGATTCACAAAGTTGCATTATTGGAGCTTAACACTCACATTACTGAAAGTTTTGGGGGCTTGGCTTAGGATCAGCTTCAAGTCTCCCTCTATCAATTCAACCTCCATTTAAAATGAGCATCTGTCACACAGGTTAGAGAAGTCTGTTTCCCTTTAGTCTATGAGGGCTCACTAAAGCACAGTCACAGTCTGTTTCCCATTTCCACTAGTGAGGAGTAATTGCAACATGCTATATGTGAGTGGCTTTGGGGGGAATCCTCCAAAATTAAGCATAGAGCTTGATCAGTCTTCCATATGCTAGGAATTGTCCTCCAAGGATTACCATCTTCTTGCATCAAGTCATGGACTGTTCTAAGCATAACCATGTTAGGGATGTACCCACCATCGACATACTATGATCCGTCCAGAGTTCATACAGGTCACCTAATGGGATTCTAGGGCCCTATATTGTGTCTGTAGCTGCCCGCCTACCGTACCGCATTCAGCAGTGCCTAGTTGTTTTCAGTAGGAGAAGTTTTCCAGACCAGGCTGCAAATTTGGCCTCTCATTGTGGCCCAGGATAAATGCTAACTAGGTCCAACTGCTTCTGCCACAAAGGAGCACCAGCAATCCCCTTGTTAGGTGAGATACTTGTAATGTAAGTACTGTCAAATGATCGATGCCTACTGCACGTAGTAAATGTACAGCAAGTTGGTTATAGGTACATCACAACGAAGGGTGGAGTGGCTGTCATAGACAGGAACACTGGGCACAAGCAACCTCCCTCTGTAGAGATAGATCTACCGTATAATGCAAATTACATTTTCATGTCTGACTGTTAGTTCACCCTTTATCAGGTATTTCATACCATCAAGGCGGTTTCTACACTACTGTTATCACAAGAAAAACGAAATACAAGGATCTCAAGAAAATGAACATCCAGTTAGTATTACTATTTGTTTTGATTCAAGTAATGAACTATTGGAGGAGGCATGGCTTAGCGCTAATGCGGTAGGAAGTAAACTGGCAGAGTTCCCAGCTGAGCTCTGCCAGCTGGACAAATCCCTCATGACTGCAGCTGATCTCGCCCCACAAATCTCTGCAAGGGTACCCCTCTAACATCCCCCTGTAAGACAACTGCACTGCTTGGACAGCGTAGTGCTTTGTCAGAGCGGCAGATGGAGAGCCATGCCACCATAACATGGAGCAGCAGACAAAGATGGCCGCCGCCGAGCCCCGAGTCAGTGCATGACCACCGACGGACAACCCAGCCGGCCTGGTTCGGTGGTGGGGCCGGCGCCAGTGCTGGCCACCGTGCATTGCTGGGGGACCCTTGAGCTCTTCTGGGGATGCGCTGGAGTGAGGAGCAGTGCAGGAGCATGTTCGCAGGAGGGACTCGACATGCATAGAGGACTGCGAACAGCCACCTGTCTGAGTGCCTGATCGGCAATTGCTCTCCAGCGGGGAAGCGGCTGTCCTGAACCTCTTTTCCTGCCCTTGCCTGGCTGGGTGCCACCGGGTCCCCCAGGCGCAGACTCAGCTCCTGGGAAGGCAGCCTCACTCGGCCCTGCAGACTTGGAATGGCCCGCAAACCTCTACACCACATGAAATAAGCTGGAAGACAGGGAAACAGCAATAGCATGGAGCACCGCAGTGGAGACCTCAGGTGAGAAGTGCAGCTTTCTACCCCCTGTTACCTGGCAGACGCTTGACATGTGGCCAGAGGGCCGTTGATTCACTGAAGCAATGAGGCAGGGAGGACTGCGAGGGCATGATGCATACTGCCTATGACAACTGTCCAGGAAGAGGGGAGAAGCCTGACTCCCTCCTGAGAGTGTTTGGATTGGACCCTGATATTCTCCAATGACCCCAGTGGGGAAGAGGTTGGCTCCCTTGGTGCGCTCCCGCGAGGAGAGAAGCTCCTGATCCTCCCCCCCACCACGCTGGACAAGTGCCAGGGAGGCATGCTAAATTGCTGGGCCCATCTGCACAGCAAACACTGCTTACGCCGGAAGGCCAGAAGGGGGGCCCCATGGACACCACTTCGAGAACACAGCGCAGAGGGCCCTTTTACTTTGAACTGTGACCACTCATTGCCTGTGCTCTTGCCTCGGTCTCTGCGGTGCGCTACAGCCCATGGAATGGTGGACGTACAGCTTCTGACCCACTGGCCTATGAGGCCTCACACGGCGGTGGTCTGATTCCCTGAACTATCACAACGGCAGGCTTGGCATAGGACAATCACTGATGGCAGCAATTGGCCCAATTTAAGGAGATGACAACACTATATCACTCACATGGCCCAGTACCATATAAGATGGGCACATATTCTAAGAAAAGGGACACCAGATACCCTAATCAAGCACAGGACACTCCTACTACTATCCCAGGGGCCATGACTGTGACTGAAAGAACTGAGATGGAAAGTAGCAATGGTGCAACACTGGACGTTATTCTCTGAGCAATAGCAGCATCCTGCAAAGCACTGGAGCTGAAAATAGATACTATGGTCACAGACCTGGGACTCCTCAGAGACAACCACAGACAACTAGCCAAGAGACTCATGATGATGGAGTGTACCTTGGAAGACATAAGCCCTGAGGTGGCTTTGGTGAGGGACTGGCTAATGGGGATGGAAAATAGGGTGAAGGTGTTAAAACTATGGGCAGAAGATGCTAAGAAGAGGGCAAGGAGGAATAACCTTCGGATTATTGCCCTGCCCAAGTACCTGGAGGGCCCTGGTGACAACATAACTGTATTTCTGGAGACCTGGCTCTGAAGGTCTCCCTCCATTCTTTCACTAGAAAGAGCCCATTACGGGCCTGCCAAGCTCCCACTCCTCGCAGCAGGACCTCAACCTGTCATCGCTGGGGTATTGTATTTTAAAGACGGAGACCATATTTTGACCCAGGCACGGCTGGAAGAAGAAATCACTGTGGAAAAAAAACAGAGTCACTATCTTCCCAGACATTACAGGCAGAATAGCAGTAGAGAGCTACTTTCACGGATGCCAAAACGCAACTCAGGAAACTGGGCATCACCTACGCAATGCTGTTCCCTGCTCAGCTTAGGGTCAGTTATGACAACTTAGCACGCTTTTTCACCTCCCCACTTCAGGCCTGGGAATGGACTGAACAGCTCCTTCATTGACAGGGCAGTCCCACCCTAGACACACAACGTGGCATCCAGCAAACCCAGAAAAGAAGGACAAAATCTGGCACAATGGCGATCCCATCATGGTACCGGGCTCTGTTGGAGTGTCAGAAAGTAGTGGAGGGGGTGGCAGCTATCAGTGGGGTAGGATCCGCTCCCCCATCAAACATGGGGGTCGATGACCTGGTGAACTCTAACTCGGACCAGGCCTTAGACATATCTTGTTCCGCTGATGTTTCCCTCCCACAGTTTACACCCAGAACTGCTGGCAAACTGATTTAATATTATGTGATATGAAGAAAGATGCTGACCCTGTGTTGGGAGTGGGGCAAAGGCATGCACCCTATCATTCATAGTGATGATGAACAACACTGGTTGGGGCGAGAAACATTAAATCATATGAAAAAAGGTGCTGACCCTGAGTTGGAGGGGGGAATGCATGCACCCTTCCTATGCAAAATGACCAACAATGATGATTGGGGCGATATTGGTTCATGTTTATTGGTTGTATCTAGATGGCAGTAAGCAAAGTGGGAAGGCACCTGACAGAGAGTACCCTCCTAATTTCAAGTTGTGCATATGAAGACTGTGTGAAAGTTGACTAGTTGGATGCTGGTTTGGATGGGGATCTGTTCCCTTCTCGTCCTGGGGCTGGGGAGTTGGGCTATTGTTGTTTTGTTTTTAGAGTTTTTAGAGTACGCTTTCCCCGCCTCCGTTACCCCGCTCCTTGGATGTTGGGTGGAACACACCAACTCTCTTCTTGATCTCCCCCTGAGGGAGAGGCTGCTTGGATGCTTCCCCAAAAACCCCTGCCATGGCTACCCCCCTGACATATACTTTCATTAGTTGGAACATCAGGGGCCTGAATAGCATGACAAAACAATACAAAGTGTATGCATACCTAAAGAGGCACAGAGCCCATATTGCCATCCTACGAAACACCCAGTTGATGGGCCTAAAGAGGGACGAGCTCCGTAAGCACTGGATAAGACAGATATATGCCACAACGTACTCTGCTTTCGCACAGGGAGTCCTGATGTTGGTTCAACAGGGAAACCCATTTCAAAAGACAACTAAGCTCATATATCCTAATGGGAGGTATGTCCTCATATCGGGCAGGCTGGCGGGTCAGGATCTGACCATTGATAAGGCTGTACACTATTATACAGACCAAGAGGGATTCTTTGACGCACTGTCCCGCACACTGGCCCTGCACCTGACTCAATTTATTACTTTTGGGGGAGACTATAATAGTGTCATTGAACCTACCCTTGACTGTTCATACCTGCTCCTGAGTGACTCATCTTTGGTACGGCTGGCACCAACATTCCACAAATGGCAACAGAAATGGGGGACTCAGATTCCTGGAGGAGACTGCACCCGGGAAATAGGGATTATTCCTTTTATTCTGGCATGCACGGCTTACATATAAGGGTGGATGCTTTCCTTTGCTTCCCGAATGTGCACAAAACAGTAGGACACACAGAATATCTCTATCGCAAGGTATTGGATTCCAATCCAATTCTGATGGCATAGGGAGTGTCCCAAAATCCCAGACTGGTGACTTTGCATGAAGGCCTTAGACAACCCAGCATTTTGACAGACCATGGGGAGCCCATCAAAGACTACTCCATAGATAATGCATGCTCACTAGCATCCCACCTAACAAAGTGAGATGCCTTCAAGACCGTATTGATGGGCCGGTGCACTGCTGAGGTAGTGGGGGTCGGACACATTCTCATCCTGGAAGATGAGACTCAGCAGGAGGAGCTGAGAGCCCTAGAGAAAGCTCACCCCTGGAACCCAGGGCTACAACAACAACTCTTTGAAGCTAAAGAACTGCTGGCACTATTTTTAGAAAAGGTCAGGTGTTTCAACCATCGCAAATATATGATTGAGGCACATGCAAAGTGCGATAAGGCAGGGACACTGCTGGCCTGTCTAACTAACACCACCTCCAGAATCTCCCAAATACTGGAAGTGGAGTCAGACACAGGTCTGAGCCTCTATGGCCAGGAAGATATAAAGCACAGACTTGAGGAATATTATACATGCTTGTATGCCCCTCTCCTTGAGATGCTGCAGGACACAGTGGTGGCGGTGTTGGGACCTGCATTACACCTTAGCGTGAAAGATGCTGAGGAACTGGGAAACCCAATAAAGGTGCAAGAGGTGCGTTCCACCATTAACACCATGGCCCCTGGAAAAGTACTTGGGACTGACAGCTTCTCCATCACGTTCTATACAGCAATCGCAGAAGACCTGGCTCCTAAACTAGTTGACTTATCCACTGCAGCTAGGGATGCTGGACGGCTACTGACCACCACAGGGGAAGCGCTAGTGATACTGTCATAAAGACTCTTGTTATAGTAACGAGAATGCTGGACTTGTGAGGCAGCACCACCGACCATGGAGGACTGAGTCTGATCCTGTGCCGTGTGACAGCTATCGGCCTAACCCTTCCAGCCAGCTAGCAGCATCTCACCAGTACCCAAGAGTAAAAGGTGATTTGTGGCAGTCCTTAGCATGTCATTTGGATTTCTCAGGGAAATCGTGGTGGAACAGATCTTACCCCTTTCTCTCTGTCACATATGTCTTACACATACAAAGGAGAAACAGAAGCAGGACTAGGTTCAATAAGTTTTATTGAATCAACTGCATTCTATGCAAAAAGACATGTATTGTGATTATAAGGATGATAAAACAAAATAAAAGCAAAGCAGTGACAAGAAAAGTGAAACATAGGAAATGTTCCATCATACTGTCGCACTAGTGGCTCTAAAATCCCTACCTGCACTACTAAGGTTCGCTACAACAGCATGGCACTGTAAGCCCTAATCTGCTCATCAGGCCCCCAGGAGAACATAGAAAAGGCATTTGACAAGCTTAGATGGGGCTACCTGTACCAGGTGTTGAAGACAATGGGACTGGGGCTGGGATTTGTCCAATGGACTAAACTCCTCTACACCAGACCACTTGCACAGGTGCGGACTGGTAGAGTGATCTCCAATTCTTATGTGATTGTAAGGGGAACCAGAGGGGGTTGTCCCGTCTCACTCATCTTATTTGCCATTATAGTCAAGCCATTGGCCAGCAGATCAGAAACAGGGTCCTTGTACCAGGGGCTGAACCGCCGAGGTCCCTCCCACAAAATTACATTATACAAGGATGATATGCTCTTATTCCTGGTCAATGCAGAAAGAGATCTCCCTGAAGCTATATCACTACATTCTCTGGCCTTTGCATAAACTGGCAAAAATCACTGGTGTTCCCATTAAGCTGCCACATACTGAAACCACAAGTCTTGCATGGGCTCATGCAGAAGGGTTTCTGTAGGAAATATCCAGGAGTCACGGTGTACCACGATCCCAAAGATGTCCTGGAGGGCAACATAGGCAAAGCCATTAGAGCCTTACGTGCTAGTGTGGGGTTTTAGAAAACCCTTCCCCTATCTGCGACGGGACATATAACGGTGGCAAAGATGATGGCGCTCCCCGTCTACTTAATTTTTTTTTTCTACATTACCAGTAGGTATCCCCCGCAAACTGTTTACAGAACTAAACTCACTGATGGTGGAACTTACATTGGACACAGGCAGGTGCAGAGTAGCAATGATTAAAATGTGCAGGCGCACTGCTGATAGGGGACTAGCTGCAACTGACCTCGAATTGTACTACCTGACAGACCAATTCCAATGGTTCAATCAGTGGCTTCACGTCTGACTAAGCCTCGAGGAAGAGGTCCCAGACGGCACTCCGACCTTCAGCACGTTATTTCAGATCCTCCTGAAAACACAAAAAGCCTCCCACTGACAGAACGGAAGTACTCCAGGCAATCAGACACTGCTGGCTGTGTTGCCTACAACACACCCGAACCCTCAAACCATACTCCCCTGGAATTGCCATTTCAGGCCCTGGGGACTATGGCCAAGACAGGAGTGCTATGGGGGGTAAAAGAATATGCAACGCATGGCATAACCTATGTGGGTTATCTATTCAGGGATGGCAAATTGCAGTCCTTTCAAGCAATGGTAGAGATATAGGAGTTGCCCCCATTGCACAGTGATGATGATGACACAAAAAAAACTGGGAAAAGGTATTGCTGGAGTCTCTGGCCCACCACAGTAGTAGCATAATCTGCACCACTGCCGGCAAAAGACAGGCAATTACACTCCTATACCAGGCACTCAGGGCAGATATTAATACACCTCTAGATGAACTACGTTAAAATGTGAGGATGAGGAGGAACTCCCAATTACAGACACCCAGTGGGCCACAATCCTTGCTAAAGTATAAACGGTGTCCCATAACGCCAGATTCAAATTGATTAATTACTATTTTTTTACACAGAGCTTACCTAACCTTGGGTATAATTATGTAAACCCATAGGCTACAAAACATGATGTGTCCGCTCTGTGGAGAACAGGGGGGCGAATTCCTCCAAATCGTGTGGAACTGCCCTATAATCTGCAAGACTGCTGGGAGTTTGTGGTTGCTTGCATTAATGCTGGGAGGGTTCCCTCGATCACCCAAACATAAGATAACAACTAAATTTACAAATGTAGCCCTAATCCTGGCTAAAAAAGATTACAATGAAATGGGAAGCCACCACGAGTCCTCTGGTACAGAAATGGAAAGAGACCCTCAAGGTGTGGGCGGGATACGAGAGAGCAGTATTATTGCAAGAGGTGAGGAGAGGATGCAGCACCATGGAGGCAGTGGGGGTCTGCGATGTCCTAGTAGAATGTTTAAAAGAAGGTGCTACTGATTCTCCTAACAGTTCCCTACTTCCTGATAAGGATCATGGAGCGACGTGACTACAGGTGGGGGTGGAGATGAAGGGTCTTGGAAGGTGGAACATATTCTGCAAACGTTGGGGGCGTCGCACTATTGGACAGGAGAGACCCACTGAATTAATGTTCTGTGCATAAACTGTATTGAGAGACAGAGAGAGAGGCAATAGGGTTAAGTGTTAGTAAGCCTGCTTTACGTGCATAAGTGGAAGAGTCCGACATGAATAGTAAAACATGGTTTTATATACTTTGATAAAAAGTTTGAAATTGACTGCAATCTTTGCATTGCAGAAGTATAACTTCTGAATGTACTCTGGCAATTACTCCTATTGCACTATATGTTGATGTGTAAAAGGAATTTAAAAAAGTATGTAAAAAAAAGTAATGAATCATTAAAACTAACAATTGCATATTAACAATTTTAATAAATGGCAACTGAAGTTACGAAATCAGAAAATTATCCCGAACACGTGGGTAACCACTCGCAAGGTCCCCTTTTAGCACAAGGGCTGGTGGTACTTGGAATCTACTAATTGAAGTTTATATTCTTTTCAGCTCTACAGTTTGGTGTTTCTATGCCAAACATATTTACAGAACTTAGTAAGCACTGGGAATATATGTAATAGAAGACAAGCAAAGCTCTACTTAATAGAATTTGTAGGGACGTTTGAGAATCATAGATCAGCCACCCCTTCCCGATGCTACAACATGGCAGACAAATCAACAGGAAATTGAGGACAGTTTCCAGCCTCACCTGATAAGACTTAAACAACATGGCAAACAAATCAACAGGAAACAGGGGACAGTTGCCAGCCTCACCTGATAACAATTAAACATCTAGAGTAGATTGACAGTAGTCAAAATAGCAAACGAGTGCAAAAGGGGAAGGGCTCCCATTGAAAGTTTTGGATATAGCGCTTTCGAATATGGCGAGTATGCACAGTTAAAGGAAACTTCACTTCTTGGTGTCATCTTATACTCAAGAGTGCGATTATGATGCAGATTTCAAGTACACCCTGAAAACATTTGTTAATTCGTACATGTGTCCAAGCAAATGGATTTCCCAAAAGTTGCATGGCACTCAGAGTGATGTTGCACACATGAAACAGACTTTGCTTGTGGGCAATTTCACTTTTTTCCCCTTAACTAGAAAAATATTCTGCCCTGAGGCAAAATCGCTCTCACCTATGTTATAGGTGTTCTTTGCTCAATCCCTCCAGAGAAGGGGACGTACTCCTACCATTTAAAGCAGAAAATGTCCATGATGGGAATTAGTCGTGAACAAGTTAATTAACACTTATATCTGTAGATGTTCCCAAACTTCCAATGGCTTTCTCCGTCCCCTCAAATCTCACTTCCCATCCCCTCTCCACACACCCGTTAGACCTACATAGTGCAACTACAACGGTAAGATTATGTTTTAGTAATTAGATTGATAAGTAGTATTTACCTTTTTGCGAAGTGAACTTTACGTGTACATCAAACTTATTAGCTTTGTAAATTCGGTCTAACATAGTTAAAAGCCATTGTGCAACTTTTTGCACTATGTAAATTCATTTTTACAACCACATAAGATTTTGTTTTAAAGGAAACTTCCCAAAAAGCGGAAAGGTTGAGCTTCTCAAATGATCCACAAATATGTGTTAACAATGGCAAAGAACATTATCTTTTGCATTCCACAAGGTCAATCTGACCGAATAATTCAGAACAAACCCAGCACAGTTTTGACCAGGGTAAAGTGGTTCAAGTCCTGCCACCAGTTGCCCTCTCATCATGTTTGCACCAGTACAGAACTGAAGCCTGCAAGCACAAGGACTGCATTTTTAACATCATACACATTTAGTATGCACCTGGAAACTTAGCCTGCCACTTGCCTGTGGCTCCCAGTTCCTGCTTGTTCCAGACTGATCCAGTGACACCGCAGCTGCCTGGGTTTTTGTCGCTGGGGTTTTCCCGGCCGGGTTTTCTCACACACCATTCTTCCTACCAACAGAAGCCCTGCCCACTCCAGGACCTTCTAAAGGCAGGCTGCAGCATGACCTCGACAGTAGGTAACTGGACACCTAGCCTGCCACTTGCCTGTGACTAAGTTCCTGCTTGTTCCAGACTGATCCAGTGACACTGCAGCTGCCTGGGCTTTCCCACCAGGGTTTTCCCACTCACTGTTCTTCCTGCCAACAGAAGCCCTGCCCACCCCAGGACCTACTTGAGGTGGGCCCGCAGCATGCCTTTGCAATGGATACGCACAGCGGGCACACAGCTGGAGTGCCAAAAGCGAGCTCATCTGTGCCTGTCTGCACTTGGACAAAGCCCAGCACCACATCCTCTGGCCCTCCCTCCCCCTGAAGATACACTATTGCTGAGCTCTACACCCTCCACCCTCCACCCCGGATGCCACAACAAATACTGTCACCGCGCCGATCCATGCTCCGTGTTAAGACCTTTCACCTGCACCCACTGCCACAGCACACATCCCAGCCCACCGACCAGCCCCACCCCGAACACAACAGACACCACTTGAACAAAAACACCAACTCGCATGCACCCTTCTTAACACACACTTACTATGGAAGCATTCCAATGAACGATGGGACCTCATTGCCACCCTTGCACCCAACATCGTCTTCCTCACCGAGACCTGGCTCAACCCCACGTCCACCCCAGACAGTACCACAGCGATCCCCGATGGATATAAAATAATTCACCAGGACCATACCAACAAGCCAGGGGAAGGAACAGCCATAATTCACAAAGAGACTATACAGTGCACCACCACCACCACCGACAACACCACAATCCCCATGGAACATCTCAACTTCAAGCTCCACAAGGACAAGAAAAAAATCCATCAGAAGCACGCTTGCATACTGACCCCCTGGCCCACACTCCAGCTTCTACAACATCATTACAGACTGCATTGCGCCCCTAGCCTAAGACTTCAAGGACTGCATCTACCTCAGCGACCTAAATTTCACATTGACGGCCCCAGTGACAACAACACTGCACAACTCTTTGACAGTATGAGCAGTCTCGGATTGCCCCAGATCATCGTCAACCCTACCCACACTGCAGCACACAACTGGACCCAATTTTCAGCTCCAGCAACCGCGTCAAATACAGCCATATCACAGAACTTACATGGACCGATCACTCCATCGTCCACTTCAGCATCTCCGGCCCCCGCACCCCCACCCCCAAGATGACCAGTGCCCAAGAGTAGAGGAGGAACAAATTTGCAGAGACCAGCTGGGCAGATGACCTTAGCACCTCCATACCCGCTGCCACCATCAACCTCGAACAGAGGGTCAAAAACTTAAATGGCTGAAATACCAATTGCACCGACAGCATCGTCCCCATCAACATCCAGAGCAAATCCTCTGAAAAGGCCATCTGGTTCACCCAATAACTCAGAACAGTGAAACAAGACAGCAAACAGCTGGAGACGAGATGGCATGCCAGCAAGAACATCTCTGACAGAGCAACCTCCAAGACCTCCCTCAACATCTACCACCGCCTGCTGAGGGTAACAAAGAAGACAGCCCTTGCCACATGCATCAAAACCAGCACTAACAACACCAAGGAACTTTTCAACATCATTAAGAAATTCTCCAATCCAGCTGCCAGTGAAAACAACATCACACCCTCACAGGAGCTGTGTGATAACCTCACCCACTTCTTCTATGACAAGATCGCAACCATATACAGAAAGTTCAAACCCACCCCTAGCAACTTCCTCGACAGATATGCCACCACCATAACTGACACAAACAACACACTGACCATCTGGAACATGCTTTCCACCCAGGACATCACCTCAACCATGAAATCCATCCACTCGGGAGCTCCCACTGAACCAAGCCTGCACCACATTTTCAATCCTGGAAACCAAAGGATCGGCCAGGAACTCCCCACCCTGCTCAACACCTCTATTACCACTGCAACATTTCCAGATGCCTGGAAATACAGCAAAGTCAGAACACTACTCAAAAAGCCCACAGCCAACCCCAGCGACCTCAAAAACTACCAGGCAATCTCCCTGCTCCTATTTCCAGTGAAGGTACTGGAAAAGATCATCAACAAGCAACTCATGACATACCTGGAGCAGAACCAGCTACTCAACGCCTTCCAATCCGGCTTCTACGGCAATCAGAGCACCAAAACTGCCCTGATCGCAGAGACCGACCCTTCTAAACCAAGGAGAAACAGAAGCTTTGATCCTTCTCAATCTTTCGACAGCCTTCAGCACTATATCCCACCATATGCTGATCTAGAGACTCCACCACATCAGCATAAAAGGGGATGCGCTAAGATGGATCACCTCCTCCCTCATTGGAAGAACCCAGGATCCACCTCCCACGTTTCACCTCAGAACCCAGAGAGATCACCTGCAGTGTCACCCAAGGCTCAGCCCTCAGGCCCATGCTCTTCAACGCATACATGACCCCGCTGGCCAACATCATCAGATCCCACAGTCTCAACATAATTTCCTACACAAACGACACCCAACTCATCCTCACACTCACTGACAACTCCTCCACCACTGGAACCAACTTCCACAGATGCATGACAGGCATCACTGACTGGATAAAGAACAACTGACTGCTGCTGAACACAGACAAGACAGAACTACTGATCTTTGGCAACACCAGCAACACATGGAACGACTCCTGGTGGCCATCAGACCTAGGACCCACACCCACTCCCTCTGACCATGCCAGAAACCTCAGATTCATCTTGACAACAAGCACACCATGAACTCAAAGATCAACATCATCTCCTCCACCTGCTTCCTCACTTTTTGCATGCTACGCAAGATCTTTAAGTGACACACTGTGACACAGGCCCTCATAACCAGCTGACTGGACTATGGCAACGCCCTCTACATAGGAATCACCATACACCTCCTACAGAGACTTCAGACTATAGCGAATGCTGCAGCTAGACTCATCCTCGGCCTCTCCCGACAAACCCACATCACACCCCACCTCAGGCAACTCCACTTGCTCTCTGTAAGGAAGAGATGGCAATTCAAATTGCTGATCCACTCACACAAGGCTCTACACAACCAAGGACCCGCGTACATTAACAATTGCCTGAACTTCCACCAGCCATTGAGAAGACTGCACTCTGCCTCCCTTGCAGTTGCCCATACGCCCTGCATCTACCAAAGGAGAAGTGGAGGACACTCCTTCTCTCACATCGCAGCAAAAACCTGTAACAGCCTCCACACACACTTCCGGACCATCACTTCACTTCCAGATTCTGACTGTCCCTCAAGACCTGGCTGTTGGAATAAGTCTCCAGGACCTGCAAGTGCCTGGATACTCTATTGGGTATTAGCCACGCTTTATAAATCCTTATTAATTGATTTATTTACTTTTCCACAGTCTGTCAGTGATCTGGGTCTTGTATTTTTTTCAACTGTAATTGTAAATGTATTTATATAGAGCTTACTGGTCCTGACGAGGCACAATGAAGCTCTTTTCGTGGCAAGTCGCAGGCTACTCTGGAACCCAAGATTAGTAATCAGTAGGTTAGAACATTTTTTTTGGTGTCATTTCTTGTGCATTCATTGTGTTGGGATTGGGTTATTGATTTCTTGTGTGTTTCATAGAGTTTTGGGGTGGGGTCAGAATGATAAGAGTGGCTCTGAAAAGTAAGTTATTTTGTAAGTATGTTCACGTATGCTTGTTATTTGTGTGTCATTGCTATAAAGGAGGGCTGAAAGTTTGAGAAGGATAATTGGGGAGTCATAAGTGGGATATCTCTCACCCTCTCTCGCCCTCTCCCTCAGTCCCCCTGTTTCCTTTGCTTGAATAAACCCCTTTACATAAATACCCATATGTATATTGCATCAGCAATATTTACATGGTCTGCTATCCACACTTATCACGTGGTACATTTTTATGGTTTCAAATAACTGTGATTAACTTACATGTACATAAATATACACCTGACACATGCTGTAGCTATTGCTAGGAGGTGTAACCTTCTATGTACATAGAAGCAGCAATGCCAACATGCTGTGACGTAACATGCATCCTTTGGTGTAATAAGCAATTTTCCCTAATATAAATATATTTACTTATAACAGGAGGCACAGTTCAAAATATAATGATGTGTACTTGTATAACAACAGCTCTTTTTAATGCTGTGAGAAGTATAGTGTGTCTTGGCAGAGTATACTGATGTGGTACATTCTTGAATTGCGAGGTTAGTCATCATGTGAGGAAGAGTCAGCTTTTGACTAGTCTTCTGAAGTGGAGATAATTGTCTGTGGAGCTCATGTTTTCAGGTAGGGAATTGCCTTGAAGGCAATTGGTAACCAGTGTAGCGCCCTCAAGGCAGGATAGATGTGTGCTTGTGGCTTTATCTACTGTATTCATAATTTGTAAAGCAGCCCCATTGTCATGTGTGGAACTCACACCCAGCCCTGGATTTTTAGCAAACAGCATGTTGAATCAGAGATTTGTAGTTTCTTTTCAACATTTAGATTGAAATTGAACGTCTGCTCGATATCTCTTGTTGGGTGAAGATGTGAGTTTCAGCCTGAATCTGGATAATGACTGGATTAGAAAAATCTGTACTTTCAGTACACATTTTTGGCCAATCAATATAAGTTACAATGTATCCGAAGAACAGTGCTGACAATGAGGAGATAAAAACTACGTCTGCAGTTATAACTCATTTAAATCACTGAAACTCCTACTATGGAGGGATTCCTGTGCCCAGTAATCAACAGCACCCCACGTACTGATATTTACTGGGTGTGGGGGTTCTAAACCACTTCCCGGCTAACATCCTTACAAGGAACGAGATATAGGTTTGAAAACTCCTGCATTCAAAGTTTTCTTGTAATACCTGGAGGAACTAAAAATGACATAGGGCTGCTTAGTAAATATCTGTTTCTATGCATATGGGCTAAAGAAAATGTACAATGTGGAAATTAATGATAGCATGTCTTTAAACTGGGCTAAGCAACCAAATGATAAATGTGAGCAGTTGCACTGGAATATGTATATTCACTGCCTGCAAGGCATCTGAGAAATCCAGTTAATAAAAACTTACAGTATTTTTATTTTGTTCATGCACCATCAAATAATATCACAGAAACCCAACAGAGATAGTTTCTTGGCGTCTGTGCCTGATATATATTGAATAATTTCAGAGGGGCAAAGCCATTAGGCCATGAAGATGCAAACCCATCCTTGGCGTTCCTTCTAAATTACAAAAGATTATTGTTTCAGCTAGCAATGACCCTTATTAAATGGGATCTTTATGCACGAGAATTAAATATGTTCCATCTGCTGAAAGCGAACAGAGTGTTATTTATCACTAATATTTAATGAAAAAAACGACTAACTTTCCCAGATTATACCACTGAGTTCTTCCAGAGATGGTTCATTGATTTTGCTTGTCATTAGCGTTATCACCGTGCATAAACTCTGGCTTATGCCGCAAATTTGATAGCAGACGCCCAAATGCACAGAGCTGTTCTGAATTGGTTTTCGCTTCTCTCTCTCCCTCTCTCTGTCTATCTCTCACACACACACACCCACCCACACATGTGTTACCATCCTTGTTGGGACTATGTGTGGATACATGCCACACACACACACACACCTGGTAAAATGTTTCACTCAGAGATAAATATGTGACTACTAAACACAGGTTAGCAACACCAAGTAACAGGAATAAGCAAAGGCAGTAGGTCTGGCCTTGGAAAACATGCAATTGATTTTTATTTACTTAGTTGTTTTTGCATCGATACGCAGTAAGAAAAAAACTGGCAAGAATATTACAAATATAACACACCACCCCTGACACTGAAGTACACTCCTTTTCAAAGAGCTAAGCAAATTTGATCAGGCAAAATGTTTTTACTCATTGCGAGACAGCCAGCAGATGAAGTGAAATTACCCACTGCCCAGTGATGTTTTGTGTGGTGGCTGGTAGCAAAATGTGAATGACAGTCGAGCATACCAATGGATGAAAAAGGCTGACCAAAAGCTCCTGCTTGTCTTTCAGCATGTATTTTATTATATTTTTTTGGGAAACCTTAGGAAAGTGAGACAGTCTCTAAGGCTAGAGCTTAAAAACAACAATACACATTAATACTGCAACTGCTTCATTTATCATACCTGTTAAATGCATACTTTAAAATAAATATATATATCCGACTGTACTCTTAGAAATATAACAAAACAAATAATTCTGTGGAGAGATTTGTTTTGCAGGCTGCTTCCAAGGAGATCATCTACTGAAACATAGTATTGAATTGTGATTTCATTTGTAGAGCACCTCTACAAATGATGAGGTGGAGAAGTGCTTTAGCGGACATGTAGCATGCAACCATGCTTGGTTGGAAGAATGCTGAAGAGCAGTTTGGCCTAAGTGGAAGGTTGTTGGTGTCATTCTTCACAGACCAGAGTGGTGTACTTGTCCTCTCTTAAGTCTCAGAGTTGAGGAGGCATAGCACTGAAAGTTTTAATTTAAAACACGTATTCTGCCATGGTTTGTAGCAGACTGGTGATTTAAATATTTGAAAAGCTGGAGTTCCGCTATTTTACCACTTTAAACAGTGGTTGTTTACAAATTGTTATTTGTCACAGGAACTTTGAAGGCATGTTTTCTTAGCTGAAAATGTAACAGCATTTATGGAGTTTCATAACACAATAATATGCACGAAACAATCGGCAACATAGCCACTTAGAAGTAAAGCTCTGGCACACAAACAAACACGCAGTTTCTTCACTGAAGGGTCCGATTAGAGGATAAAACAAGCAATTCATCAACAAGATTTGCACTGTAATTCTTACGAATCTCTTCGGAAGGACAAAATACACTGACTGCTGAATGATTACAGCCTGAGAAAGGTGAACAGATAATTACATTTGATGGTGCAAGTAAGACTGATTGCACTAGATTTGTAAAATAATAACCAGCAATATAAACTAACTTTTTATTTTATTCTGTATACATTTAGGTGTTTTAAGTTAATTTAACAAAGGTATTTTCGTTCTGCATAAATAGTGTGATCCCACATATTTTCTGACTCTAAAAAGAATGTGTACAGCTAAGCTGAAAAGAGTGGTAACACAGAACCCATTTGACCTGATTCACAAAGACAGATGCATGAGTAAGAGTGACTTATTTATGAATTTCAGAACCAAGCAGGAGCACCACTCGCTTACTCCTTGAATTCAAAAGTACTAAAAGAGTGCCTCACAAAAAATATTCGTGGACCTGGCATATTGTATTTGTTTATTGTAATGACTGAGTTAAAGTGAAACAACCTCATTAACTCTTTGTACGAAGGGCACATACGTTTTTATACTAGCTAGTCAGAGCGTGCACCCTCCTACTAAAATAAATAGCACATACGGAATTGAAGATCTGGCAGTAGTGTCAAAGGCTAGGCATAAGGGGTCATTCCTTCACATCTTGTAGACTCTGAGAAAAGGGCTACTCCTTCTGGAAGCCATACAGTCCCGGGTGTTAAAAACTGGTTACAGAGATGATGCCATCTGGAAAGTTGAAGAAAAATCCAAATGGATGGAAAAGTCTCTAAGGTGTTGGATCCAACTATAGAGGTTGTAAGGCAATTTGTGCAAGGCTGAGGTAAGTTAAGATACTAATAAGACCAGGACGGGACCAGAGCTGGAGCTGATAACACTGCAGCTGAGGTTAATCCGGCAGGACTGGAACATAGCTGGAATAGAGTTGGAATTGGAGCACGCTGGACTGGAGCACAGCAGAAGCTGAGCTGGACAGAGCCAGAATTGGATCAGAGCAGGAGCTTGAAGAAATGGAGCAGGGCGGGAGGGAAGAGCCACCAGCAGACTAGTACAGGTTGAGAGGCTCTATATACACTAGTAGAGCAGAGTAGAAAACACCTGTCAGGAACCATGCGAGTACTCACCAGTGAAATAGTGTGCAAGGTGTCCTTCATCTAAGAGCAAATCAAGAGGCTACTCACCATCAGAAAGGTGGCACTTTCTGGCATGGTTACCAGGGATGGCGCTTTTGTTCACCACTACATCAACTGAGATATCACAACTGCTGTTTCCATACACCGACCAAAACCAGCAGTCACTGGTAACCGTCTCAGTATCTTTTCTAATCCAAGATGGTGGTGCTGTCATTAAGCATGAAAGCTTCTTCCTTTTCCAAGACAGGGACATCTTTTCAGGTAGGAACTTCCAGATCTGGATGAGCATCACTGGTAAAAAGACTGCAACATTTGCTGCAGTTTCTGGCAACTGTGCGTCTTTCTGAGGTTTCTCGACTTCTCATCTCAGTTAATGCCCGCCCTCCCTCTATGTGCACCTTTGTTTGCTTTGACATTCCTTCAGGTATGTATCGTCTCTCAAACTACCAGCTACATTCTTATTTCTACTGTCTCTAATCTACAGATTATTCTTGAGCCTCCAGTCTTACAGGTGTCTACTCATTCTATCTCTTGAGTGGCCACTATTTTCCATTGTGTGGTGCATGCTCTTCAACTGGCAGTGTTTCTCTATTATCTACCTCTTCTCTGTTTCCTCTGTGCCAGTTACTTTTTCTTGTCTGTCATTCAAGCATCAGTATCCTCAGCTCTTCTGAGGCAACAGGCTTGGCTGCTGGCATTCACCTTTCAGCTATCTGTGATAGATCCTTACAATACCTGGCAAGAAGGGACAGGTCATACAGAATGATGTTGATGTATGGTGGACATCTTGGAATGGAGTCTGTGGTTGGTGGCTATCTTGGAATGGAGTGTCACAAAAGCAGAAATGGATAGTGGTTTCTTGCTTACAGCTGTATCTGTTGCTGGTTCAGAACCATAACAAGTTGCTGACTGCATTTATTTCCCAAGTCTGAGCATTCTAACACCCTGAAGATCTGTAACTGAAACATGCTTTTAGCCTGTTACAAATTTTCTACCTGTTCCAAAGTGAAAATATCATTGGTAGGTTCAGAGAAGATGAACAAGAGAAGGGGAGTCTTAAATAGCCCATTACTTTATTTATGTCTGTCTTGACAGCACAGCAGTCACCAGCGCTTATGTGATCACACAAAGAGCTTTCAGGAGTACTACAGATAATTACTGTGGCTCTGCCCAGATTTTAGTTCATCTTTTGAGTTATTAGAAGTTGTGTGCATCCACAGAAAGAGTGCTTACCCTCCAAAGCTCCAGCTGTGATCATTTGTTTATCCAGTTGCTTGAGCCAGGCTCTTTATCAAGCAAAGCTATTATATTTGACCTTTTGGTCACATAAATGCCACTATGGTTGCTAGTAAACGAATTCTTAGATAATTAGATAATTATGGTGTTTTTTATTCTCCTGTTGCCATGTGTCAATGTTATGTACAAAGCCAAAGATCTAGCTCCATATTATTAAACATTATAACAAAGGCAGAAGGCTTGGCGTATTTACTGTGAAAAGCATTGTTAAGACAAAAGGCCTTCAACAGTGTCTTATCGTGCAGCTGTAGATAGGTATTGAGATGAAATTTCACAGAATACCACAGTAGAAAAGGGTTTTGGTGTTTGCCATCCCTGATGACAAATCTTCAGAGTAGATGAATTTAATTGTGTTAATCTTTGTTATTGCTTTGCTAACTGTAGTTTTCTGCATAGTTGTAATACTGTAATTGTATGTATGATGTTAGCTAGCATATGTACATTTCACTTGGCTTGTCTTGATTATGCTGTCAAGCCAATGGTAAAAGATATGGGGCACACTGGCTCACTGGAAAACGTTATGCCAGATTTCATATTTATTAGATCTGTTTATAATGGAAGCTTGTAGACTCAATTTAACTGCTGAATGGAATTACACCAAACTTGGCATGAAGCAAAATCTGGATCCGTAAATAGTGCTTTTTGTTATTTGGTGTAAATCCATTCAGTAGTTTTTGAGAAACTAAGGGTAAAAAATAATTGTATATCTGGATGGTTGAGTCTGGGTGAGACTCGGGAGACTCTCACAGGAGCACCAGTTTAAAAAGCAAGCATTCTGATTGGCCCTGGGAGCCTTATTTCCCTTGGGCCATCTCGCTCCCGTGGAACTTAGACTTACATGGGAGTGAGTGCTCTGATTGGTTGCCACTACAGGACTCAGGGACTTTGGGCCTGATTTAGATTTTGGAGGTCCCACCTCCAAGCCGTGTCAGGCGCGGACCAGAAAATACCATCACAGCGACACTCTTCCGCCCACCATATTTAGATGTTACAGTTCTGCTGGCGGTCTGAATGGCGGTGGTTCAGTGATGGCGGGAGATGCCAGCAGGACTCTATGGACTCCGCAAAATGGCAGGGCTATGGAAGAGAGACACACTCACACACACTGCCCTTAGCCATAGGTGTACCCCCGCACCACACACTACAAAACATATCCACACAATTCCCATTTGTCATTTTGACACAACACAACCCACACATGCTGAAAACACACATTGGCATACATCCATGAAACAACATACACAAACCATTGACACTGCACCCACACACACCAAACAACAGAGTTACACACTCAGCTACACAAACACACTCACACACACACCTGCTGCCCCCACCTCAACCAGCCAATCACATTGCATACAACCATACATGTACTGACTCACACACACAACTCGCAGCACAACATGACACCTCAGCTGGCAATGTGCAACCATGGACACAGGTGGCAGGTGTGAATGTATCGTCACGGTTGCGCCAGCATTCATTTGCCCATGAATACTGGCACTGTAATGACAGTTGTGTACCAGTGTGTCTCCATCCGTGTCTGTCTCCCACTCGTGTCCCCGACATATGCATGTCACAGTGATAAAACAAATTACTGTGACATGTATATGTCTCCAGTGGTCCCCACCTCCCATGCAGTGCCCATCCAAAGTACACTGGCAATGCGGTGTCCCTACAATGGAGTGCGTCAACAGGGGCAGAGTTTGCTCTGTGGGGCCTGTGGCAGTAGCAATGGCAGATGTTGTCCAGTCGTTTCCAGCCAAAGACGGCAGGGAAGTGGAAAAAAGTCGATTTTTCACCCCTTTCTCCCCAATCCACCAACTAAGAAGTGGCGGTCGGACCGCCACTTTTTCCTTGGCAGTAAGACAAACCTAAAGCTGCACGGTGGGATAGCTGGCAGCGGTCCTGCCAGCATCCCCTCTTCCCTTTCCCGCTGTTGGTGTGGGCGGTGTTTCTTGGCAGAGACGGCGGTTCAAATGTGTGCTTTCATCTACGGGACCGCCAACATCTAAATATGGTGGGCAGACCTTTGCAGCAGCGGGTGGGTTTCCAGTTGAGGTGTTAACAGCGGGATCATTACTGCCAACATCAGGCCCTTAGTCCCCTGTCCTGAAGTAAAAAGAAAAAAATAATATAGGGGGCAGGGTAGGGATATCCTGACCCCCTGGGCCCCATGGGGGGACCCAGAGGGACCCCCCCAGGCCAAAAACAAAAAACAAAGAAAATGGCGACCGGACCACATTCATTAACTATAAACCCCAGGGAGCCCACCCCTGGGGCCATATTCAATAATTAGAGGGGGGCATGTGGACCCCCCTCCCTGAGCTATTAAAGGCCACAGGGTGCCTACCCCTGAGGCTGAAATCATGCAGTGAAGGAGAGGGGCTGTGTGGGCCCCTCACTGAGCCATTAAAGGCCCCTGAGACCCCACCCCTAGAGCTACAATTTACAAATAAGGGGAGTGAACTGCCAAAAAAACAAAATTGGCGGCAGGGCCACATTCATTAACTATACCCCCTAGGGAGCCCACCCCTGGGGCTATATTCAATAATTGGAGGGAGCTATTAGAGGCTCCGGGGTGTTCACCCTTGGGGCAGAAATCATGAAATAAAGGGGAGGGGCTGTGTGGCCTCCTTCCCCGAGTCATTAAAGGCCTTGAGGAGCCCACCCCTGGGGCGGATTACTTTAAGAGAGGATGGCCGCAGGGACCCCCTCTTTGAGCCATTAATGGCCCCAAGGACCCCATCGCCAGGTGCTAGCTCACTTGCTATGTCCCAGGGAGCCAATCCCTGGGACACAGTGGTTTCCCAGCTCACACCAGGTCAAAAAAGGAAGCCTGTGTTTCTTCCCTCTTGGTGGGAGCATTTTTTAATCTCCGGCCAAACAGGAGCAAACACGTAGTCCACACCCAGCGTTCGGGAGCATTAAAAGAGCCGGCTAGGAGAGGGCTTTTGATCTGTTTCCCACAATGATGTGGGAGGGGTAACAGATTAAAATATTGCTGCCACGCGGAGGAAGCAGCATTAGTAGCTGTTCCCTCTGGGCAGGAGCAATACCAGCTCCCCCTAAGCTGGCTAGGGCCACGCAGCTGCCTCCCCTTTTTTTAAATGAGTGACCCTGAGGGATGGAGTTCCCAGAATCTACCAAGAATCGAGGATAGAGGCAACATAGCCCTCCTCCTCCCTTTTAATTTTAGTAGTGGCCCTTGGGGGGGGTGGAAGGGGCTAACAAAGCTCAGTGAGGGGGTCTGCACCCTGGGGGAGGGGTCCCCAGGGCCTAACTGGGGTCAGGGAGGGGACCGTACGCCACCCAGACCCTTTAATTTTATCAGTGACCCTGGGGGATGGTGTGCCAAGGCCAAACAAGGGCCAAGGATGTGGTCCACGCAGCCTTCCTCCCCTTTAATTAAAAAAGGCCCTAGGAGACAGTCTTCAGGGCCTAATAAGGCTCAGGGAGTGGGACCACATAGTCCCCCCTCCCTGTTCATAAAAAATGCCCTGAGGGATGGGGTCCCCAGGGCCTAATAAGGTTTAGTAAAGGGGGAGGCACGCACCCCCACTCCCCTTTCATAAAACAACCATTGACAAAGCCAATAAGTCATGCCTATGCAAGAGCTATTGGTTTTGCCAATGTATCTTAATCATGTTGTTAACCAGCATGGGTGCTGTTCAGCATAGCTAAAAGTTAGTGGCATACAGGAAAGTGGCGTGGAGTGTCACAGGGTGGAATGGTGAAGAATGGAGTACAGTGTTGTAGAGTTGAGTGGCAGAGAGTATTCTGTATTGGAGTGGCATAGTGTGGAGTCGTGTGGCATGGCATACACTGGAATGGCAGAGAGTAAAGTGGACTGATGTAGAATGCATTGGTGTAGAGTGTTGCAGAGTATAGTGACATAGAGTGCAGTTGAATTGCGTGCAGTGGCATTGAATTCAGCGGCCTAAAATGCAGCATTGTGGGAATGCGGTGTCATAGATTAGAGTGGTGAATAGTAGAATGCAATGGTGCAGAGTGGAGTGGCGCAGAGTAAAGTGGTGCAGAGTGGAGTGAGAGTAGAGTGGTGCAGAGTAGAGTGGCACAGAATAGAGTGGCGTAGAATCCAGTGGCGTAGAGTGGTGCAGAGGGAAGTGGCATAGAGTTGAGTGATGCAGTGGCATAGAGTGCAACACAGAGCCAAATGGCATAGAGTGCAGTTGCACAGAGTGGTGCACCAGAGAATGGCACAGAGTGGTGCAGAGTAGAGTGTACTGCCATAGAGTGCAGTTCCATAGAGTGAAGTAGTGCAGAGTAGAGAGGCGGACAGTACTGTGGTGGAGAGTGCAGTGTTGCAGAGTAGATTGTCAGAGTGCAGTGGTGTTGAGTGGAGTAGAGTGGCGTAGAGAGTAATGTCTTAGAGTACAGTAATGCAGAGTAGAGTGCAGTGACAGACTGCAGTGACTGAGTGCAGCTGTGTAGACTGCATTGGTGTAGAGTGCAGTGGTTAAGAGTAGAGCGGCATAGAGTGCAGTGGTGCAGAATGGAGTAGAGTGGCATAGAGTGCAGTGGCACAGAGTACATTGTTTCAGAGTAGAGTGAAGTGGTGTAGAGTAGACTGGTGCAGGGTAGAGTGCTGTTGCGTAGAGTGGCATTGAGTGTTATGGCGTAGAGTAAAATGGTGCACAGTGCAATGGTGTAGAGTAGATTACAGTGGCGTACAGTGGACTGGCATGGAGTGCAGGGGCATACAGTTGAGTGTCACAGAGTAAAATGCATTGGTGTATAATGTATTGACATAGAGTGTAGTGGCGTATAGTGTTGTGTTGCAAAGTGGTGTGAAGTAGAATGGCAGAGAGTGGAGTTGTGCAGAGTAGATTATTGTGGACTAGACTGGAATGGTGTAGAGTGCAGTGACGAAGAGGGCAGTGGTGTGGAGTGGAGTGGTGAAGAGTGCATTGACAGAGTAGAGTGGTACAGGGTAGATTAGAAAGGCGTGGAGTGGCATAGAGTGCAGTGGCGTAGAGTGGAGTGGTGCAGAGTACAGTGGCATGGAGTGGTGAAAAGTGTAGTGGTGCAGAGTAGAGTACAGTGGTGTGGAGTGGTACATAATATAGTGGAGTATTCATGGTGTGGTAGCACACTGCCATTACAGACAACCCATTTGCAGTTGAAATGACCATTACATTTGCACAGACACACTGTTTTACTAATAAAACTATACAGTACACTGAGGAAAATGTGTGGAAATTGCATCACCTAGTTCAATGTTTCATTTTGATCATATTGAAGTATTTGTTTCCAACACACTTTAGAAATAACAACAAATGTGATTCATTTGTGCGTTCGTAATTCTGATATATTCTGAAATATAGACACAGTTCTTTTAAAAGTTGTTGTGCTAGATTTTTTTTTTCCGCCTCCACTATCCAGCAAGATGGTCACATAAATCCTCTCACTTTGAAGTCAGAAAAAGAAAAGTAAATAAGGGCCCTTGGAAGACAGCGTCTGACATTTGACCTCGGTCTCTAAATGCACAGCAAATGTGACAAGTTAAGAACAAGATTTAAAGGCCTCTTAACAGAAAGCAAGTTTGTGGAAGGATACAGAAAATATGGTTTGGGCAATGGGGGAACAAATGAACCTGGAGAGCATTAAAGCAAATAAATCCAGCAAATAGAAAACCAGAAAGTGTGAGTTACAAACCAAAAAGCCAATGGTAATCAACAAGCAGAATACATTCCTAGGTCAACTTTCTGAAAGTTCCCAAGATGTCTTTAGCACACCAGACAGGTAGGCTGTGACCTAGAAAGGCCCTGGGGGATGAGGCCCCAGCGCCTAATAAGGCTCGAGGAATGTGGCCAAGTGCCCCCACTCTCCTTTAATTAAAAGAAACTGGCCATAGGGTCATAAGCAGTGCATGGCAGGGGCAAAGGTTATAGTTAGCTCTGCTAATTAGAACTGGTGAATTTCTGTTTTTTTTAGTTCATTCCAAGGAGGCCAACTCCTTCAGTCTAAATGTGGTGGCCATTCTATACCTTCAAAAAAATGAAACATAATTTAATACCATTGCAAGACGGCCACTTGCTAAGAAGTTCAATTTTATTTTCTGCAAGCATGTGCCTGCTATGTTTAGGCATTAACATAGCCTCTATTTATATGTTTATTGTTTTAACATACCTTGCATATGTTGTGCTTCAGTGTGAGTTTATTGTGGTTGGAAAAGTGCGTAAATGCAAAACTGAGTCAGCCGGTGGATGAATGGATACACATGTGAGTCCTAAGTGCTAAGATGATTGACAGAGTGCATGTATGATGGCTTTGTGATTGCCTATACTCAACATTGACTTAGGAGGCACTTTCATTTAAAGGTCACACTTATTGGCAGATCATATTCAGTCCACTTCGAACCATTAACTACAGTGAGAGGTGGGATCAATGATTAAGAAAGCCAATTGCATGGGTGAGAGTACAAAATTCTTTTTTTATAAAAAAGTCTAACTTTTTATTAACTTTAACCAAAAATGCTGCTGCTGACGTAGATATGTTAACTAAAATTATTAATGAGTGTTTATGCATTTTGAACAATAATAATAATAATAATACTGTGTAGAGAAAATTAATGTAAAGAAATAATGTGCACGTTCGAAAATGTGCCCACGAAGAGTGGCTGCCAACTCACATGAGTTATACTAAAATGATAAAATAAATGTGTGAAATATTTAAAATGCGTAATAAAAATGTAGTAATATGTCATATTGAGTTGTATAACGTATGTTTTGCATTATATTGTAGAGTTAACTTAGCCGAAGTTGTGGCCTAGTTTTGTCAGGCCTCATACAGAAGCTGAATAATCGTGCAATGTAGAAAGCTAATGTGTTGAACTGACCCTGAACCACTTGTATTAATAAAATTTGCTTAGCTAGAATATTCTGCAATGAACCGATGGACAGGAGATGAGGGAATCAAATTTGTATCAAACCCGGTATAAAGCAGACGAGATGTACTTTCCCAGGACTCGAACAATAGAGACACTGACTGGAGAAGAAGATGCAACATTTTCGATACCTGATAAGCCAGATGATGAGGACATCGTACAGTGAACCAATCAACACCTTGAGAACAACAAAATATTAGAATTCATAGATTTGTAAAATAAAGGTCATTGGCTAGCGTCACATATGGTGATTGATTGATTGACCAATTAGGTATTGGGGGATAGGCTGGGTAACTTTAATATAATGTTGTGACAGAGGGAAAAATCTTCAGAACTTATTCCGAAATTGATGCGATATTGGGGAAGAAGAGATTCGAGATTCTGTCATTGGGCTCATGGTCTTGAGAGCCTGATGCTTTGCTCATCGATTGATGACCTGAAGACGAAGATTGACTTTGTTGCTGATCAATACCATGGATAGGTAGCTATGACAATGTGACTGATTGACTTTTGTGCCTTTTCTTTCAAGGTACCAATTGCACTGTTTTTTATTGTTTTTTCTCTTAGTTAGATGTTTTTCCAAATTCATGTTCCAAACTGTTTTCGCATGAAGTCCCACATGCCAATGCTAATCTGGGTTAGGTAGGGTTACCTATTCTGAGACGTTGACGTATACAGTGACAAATGATTGATGGACTGATTTGCTGAACTCTTCTAATCATGTTAACACATTCTTCTTATTTGGCTTATGTTGAGGCATTAGAATGCAGGTTTTCTGAAGTTCTGATTAGGTTATGTTATTGGTGGTCACTAATGAATTAATCTTGAGTGAATTAAATAAAGTTTGAATTAACCTTATGACCTAGTATTGTAACTAATAGGGAAATAAAATTGATAAAACATATAATTGAGTTGTGGTTATTCACGAGATGTTGACGCTATTCACTGATGATTAATGTTTTTGCTTATTGATTACTGATTGTGTATTGATTATTGATGGTCATTGGTTACACCATGGCTAGGATACTCCATGGAAATCAAAAGATTCATCGACCTATACGCGTCCCCTTGTAAGTTTACTGACTAAGGACCACACGCGCTATCAGTTTTTGGTAGCAGCTTGATGGTTAGTTTACTTGGAGAACTAGTTATGTGGTGACCAATGGTTATGGTGGTAGTTTAAGTTAGGGTTAGTTATTCTTTTTATGAGATTTGAATTTTGTTTTCTGAAATGGCAATTGTAGCAGAGATGATGTCCCCCTAAGCCCAGAAATGACTTTCCCAGGCCCTGGATCCAGCTAGTAAAAGTTGGGAATGTTCTCAGCGTTCTAGTGATATTGTGAAAGTGGTAGGTTGCGCTTGCAAAGGCTTAAGCAGAATGCAAGTGAATTGTGACGTATGTGAGCAAAGTAGGGGGTCTGCATACTCCAGTTGAGGTTTAGTAGGAGTGTGCGTACTCTGCAGTATGACAGTAGGGAAGTTATTGAACTTCATATGTGTGTGGCGCTTTGTGCTCAAAACTTGTCCACGTGGTTGTTGGTGATGTACGGACCCTGTGTGGGCTAAGACTCCGGAGTATATTGACAAGTGTAGGAGACACTTGGGTTATATGTTGTAATCTGTCTGGTTTAGTAGGTTGACCAGGCGTGGTCAACAAGTCGATGTGTAAGTTAAGTGAGTAAGAGAAATTTTCGACTGAGATTTGGCGAGTCCTATGTACACCAGGACAGACCCATTGATCAGTTGAGAGTGAAATTTGCGGGTCGACTTTTGCTTGCGAATGTGGGAGGCTGAGAAAGAGGAATAGCTGTATGAGTGAAAGGGCCATCAGTGAAAATCCTTAAGGTCTCTGAAGCGATTGTGTACCTTCTGTCAACAGCAGGACAGTGCGCGCTCTACGGGCAACATAATGCAAAATGACAAACCTTATGCAATGTAATAATTCATGCATTGTGTGCTGATATTGCATACTAACTTTTTGCATTGCAGGTATTTCTCTTGAACTGTCATTAATGCTGTGTGTAATGTATTGTTCATTTTCAAGCTTGTTCAATTTCAAGCTTTTCCTGCAACCTGGCTGGGTGTGGTATGTGGGCGGGGCTTGGGTCTATTTAAGGATCCCAGGCCAACTCCACGTGCTCACTATTCAGAGGTCCCGGTGCAGAGCAGCAGCATTTTCCTGAGCTCCAGGTCCGGAGACCAACTTGGACATTTCCGAGCCCTGTCCTCATTATCTTGCTTGTTTTCAAGAAGGGCGGTAAGGCGGAGTTCGGGGAAATTTCCTCGACTCCATTTTCTAGAAACATTTGAGTTTTGGCTTTGTGATTTACAGTGTGTACGATTTATTCTTGGCACTTCACCCTTGCAGTTCGGATCGGCAGAGTGCGCAATCATTTCAAGGCATTTGAATCTTGATGGTTGAATCGGCAACAGTGTGCGCGATTCATTCTTGGCAATTAACCCTTGCAGTTCGGATCGGCAGAGTGCGCGATCATTTCAAGGCATTTGAACCTTGATGGTTGAATCAGCAACAGCGTGCGCGATTAATTCTTGGCAATTAACCCTTGCAGTTCGGATCGGCAGAGTGCGCGATCATTTTAAGGCATTTGAATCTTGATGGTTGAATCGGCAACAGTGTGCGCGATTCATTCTTGACAATTAACCCTTGCAGTTCGGATCGGCAGAGTGCGCGATCATTTCAAGGCCTTTGAATCTTGATGGTTGAATCGGCAACAGTGTGCGCGATTCATTTTGGCAATTCACCTTTGCAGTTCAGATCGACAGAGCGCGATTATTCCAGGTGTTTGAATCTTGATGTGCAGTCTGGCAATAAGGTGCGCAATAACTTCTGGGCAATTGAATCTTGAAATCTAGAACAAACAGAGTGTGATCTTTCTAGACAAAACAAGTTTAGTCAGTTTGCATATGCTACAATATTATTCATGAATCCTATAGCAGTTAATCTTTGGGAACAAAAGTACTCATTGATTCTTGTTGTGATGTAATTGCTATGCTAAGGATTAACTTGAGTGAGTTCAATGTTCAGAGCATATAAATATAAAAAGGTCACGTTATTGAAAAGTTCTTGATCTCTCATGTTGTTAGAGAAACAAAGTTCATTAAGATTAATGTGAAGAACCTTGCTATTGTGTTCTTAACTCTTGCTTCCACAGGTCTCCTTCCCCGCTGTTCCCAACCTAAAACCCATCCCCCACTTGGCCATTCTTTAATTCTGTGCTATGATAGCTAACAGAGTTTGGAGCTGCCAAGAGGTGGACATATTGGGAACAGGCGCAAACCCCGAGAATCCGGTCTCGCTGACACCTTCCTGTAGTAAACTAGCTGATTTGTTTATGGTTATTGGTTTTTGGTTAGTGCTCGCAATATTTTTGCATTAGTTTCATGTGAGTTGAAGATTAGGAGGACGAGCCGTCAGCCGCAGTGTGTGAGTGTGACGTCAGAGTGAGCCGTGCTGGGATAGGTTAGTTAGTGAGAATAGTTGCGAGCGGATTGGCAGCCGTCCGTAAGAGGCAATTGGTTGAGAAAGCAGGTGAAAGGAATCTTGGAAGTAAAAGTAATTTCCTTATTGAATCGAATAAATACAACAGAGAAAGATGACGTTTTTCAAAGCGTTCAGGAGTGCCGAGTGTAAGTCAGAGCTTGAAGCTTTTGACACCGCAAACTCCAGGTGCAGCGGTACAACAGGTACCATTACCGAATGCAAGTAATATTTCATAACAGGGAATAACAACACAGCAGTTGAATGAGTGGTTAGTCTGAATTCCCCTTGAAATACATCCAAGGGTGAAGAGTAGATTAATCATGTAAGACTGGCTACCGAATTACCCAAACTAGTTGAAGGGTCAATGGGAGTGAATAGGTTAGAATCCTATACTGAAGAAGAGCTGAGATACTTGTGTCCGAGAATTACGAGAGAAGTGGACAAGATACATCAGAAATTGGCAGATCTGGCAGATAAACATGACACAGAAATTGAGAAAACAAAGCACTTGAAACAAAGCTACAGGTTAGATTTTGAGGCAAAGGATTTTGAGCACATGAGGTCAGCAGTGATGAAAGCGCATCTCAAAGAACTATTGCAGAGTGCTCAGATTTGGGGAGCATTAGAGAAGTGGGAAGGCAGATGGGCAAAGAAGAAGGATAAACAGAAGCAAGATTCACAAGAAGGGTCTGAAAGTGTTCAGAAAGAAAAGGAACCAGTAAAATTTTTACCAATGAGGGAAATTACAGAAGGGCAATTTGTTCATGTTCCCTGGCACAGGAGTGATATAATGTCATTCACAAAACTGAGAGAGAAGCCAGTTGAGTGGTACCAGCAGACAGATAGATTTGTGAAGCTTTCGAAATGTCTGTGGGAAGACTTGAATACTCTGTTGGAGATAGTAGTGCCAGCTGATTTGTAGGCTGAGTGCAAAAGAGCAATGGACTGGCCAACGAGTGAACCAGAAAGAGATAGGGTTACAGGTGCACCATCACCTGAAGTGATGAAACATTATTATAAGGTGATTGAGTTCCTGAAGACGAGAATTTCGCCTAAAAATATTGATTGGCAGAGAATTGACAGGACAGTGCAGGAAGTAAGAGAATCAATACATACTTATTATGAGAGGTTGTTGAAAGCGTTCAAAAAGTACAGTGGTAAAAAAGCTATTGAGCCAAAAGACATGTTGCACTTTGTGTTCAGGCTCCTAGAAGGATTGAGACCTGAAATAGGTCAGGTGATCAAGAATCATTTGATTTGCTGGCAAGCGAAACCGATTGATGAGGTACTGCAGTATACAAAATACTTGAGTGATGAGATTGAGTTGAAGCAGAAAAAGTTGAAGGAGAAGGCGATGGTGATGCAAATCAAGGCAGCACAAACAGGAGTGCAGGGAGCTTTAGTACAGCAGATACCGTAGCAGCAGGGAACTGTCATGTTCCAACACCAAGCGAGAGGTAGAGGTTGTGGAATCAATATGAATCGTGGACACTGGAAACTGGAGTGTCCGATGATGGTGCAGGATGGTGTTGTTCAGCAAAGTGCTGATGTCAATACATTTCAAACTGTAAAGGTCTGTAGAATGAGAGGACTTAATCTGAATTTTCAGAATAACATGAGTCATGTGCAGAATTTTCAACCCATGCATCAGATGCAAATGCCTTGTGCACAAATGACACAGTTGCAAACAGTGCAGCAGCAGGTTCCTATGGTACCTAGACAGCAAATGCAGATACCTCAAGCCCTGATGGAACAGCAACAGATGATGCTTACTCAGCAGGTCACAGGTCAGAAGACAAGACAGAAGTAGTAACACAGAGCACCAATTCCCATTGCATAGTGAGAATGGAATAAACGATGAATGGATGTGTGAAGGTTCAGATGAGGAGCCATGCATGCTTGCAGCATCCCTAGAGGTGGATCAGAGAGGACCTTTTGTGAAAGGAAAGGTGATGGGTCATAGGATCTCATTTCTAGTGGACACAGGAGCTACGCGCTCCACAGTAAGAAGTGCAGAAGTTACAAACTTACCTCTTTCAGGAAGAACAGTACAGGTTGTAGGGGTAGCGAACAGACAGTTGATAAATCTGATCACAAATCCAGTACAGGTTGAGATTGGCAACTTCAAGGGACTGCACAAGTTTGTAGTCTGTGACTCAAGTCCAGTATCTCTACTGGGAAGAGACTTGTTGTGCAAGGCCAGATGTTAGATTAGCTGTTCAAATACTGGAACAGAGGTTCATACAAATAGTGATGATGAGGAAGAACAAACTCCTGAAACTGAGAATGAAACCATTAACAAAGAGTACCCGTTGATTGAGTTTTTCCCGATGTTTACTGTGAAAGAATTGCATGCAGACTTGCAGAGAACAGTACAGGAGAACGTGTGGGACCTGACAGGTAAAGAAGTGGGTTTGATCAAGGGAATGGAGCCGATTAAGATCACTTTGAAGCCGAATGTAGTGTTTCTGCAGCTTCCACAGTATAACATGGCACAGGATGTTTTGATGAAAGTGGCACAGATAATTAGGGATTGTCTGAAACAAGGGGTTATGAAAGAAGTGTTGAGCAGTCCATCTTATTCACCGGTAATTGGTTTGAAGAAGCCTTGTGGGAAAGTGCAAATTGTGCAAGACTTGCGAAAGGTGAATGACCTGGTGGTCAAGTGTTGTCCTGTAGTGCCGAACCCAGCAGTAATATTGTTTCAGATTCCATGCGATGCAGAGTGGTTCACAGTGGGGTGATTTGTCACAAGCTTTCTTTTCTGTGCCTCTCCATGAGGATAGTCAGTTTCTTTTTAGATTCAAATTCCTAGACAGAGTCTACAGCTGATGCAGGCTTCCTCAAGGGTACACGGAGTCACCGTCTCTGTTCAATCAGATTTTGAAAAATAATCTGGAGTCATTGGAACTACCGTACCAATTGACTCTGGTGCAGTACATTGACGATTTACTGATTGCATCCAAAACAAGGGAGGAGTGTAAGTACGACTGGATTGCCCTGTTGAATAATTTGGGAATGTTCGGACATAAAGTGTCACCATACTGACACAGCATTGTCAGAAGTCAGTAAAATATCTGGGACACCAAATTGAGAAGGGGTCAAGGAGAATTTCCAGAGAAAGGATTACAATGATACTACAGATAAGTCCCCCGACTTCACAGAGAGGTGTCAGAATGTTTCTGGGAATGGTAGGTTATCGTCGTCAGTGGATTTCAAATTTTGCTGAGATTGCCAAACTGTTGCAGCAGCTGACACATAAGGAGGTTACAGACCCCATTACCTTAGATCAGGATCAGATGAAAGCATTCACTGAGTTGAGAGAGAGTTTGTGCAGAGCTCCAGCATTGGGAATGCCTGATTACACAAAGCCATTCATATTGTTTTGTCATGAACGTGATGCTTGTTCTTTGTCTGTCTTGACACAGGTACATGGAGGTGCTTATCGCCCAGTAGCCAATTTTCAGCTACCTTAGACCCAGTTGCAGTAGCCTAACCAGGTTGTTTGTGCACGGTTGCTGCAGTTGGTCAAAGCCTATCACAGTGTGGGGGAATGGTGATGGGATACCCTTTGACGGTAATGGTACCTACCTCTGTTGAGATCTTACTGACAAGGACGAAAACACATTATTTGACTGGTGCCAGACTGACAAGGTATAAGACGAGCATTCTAGGTGCTCCAAATGTAACATTGAAAAGATGTACAGTGCTGAACCGGGCAACATTGCTTCCAAGTGATACTGTTGAAATTGAAAAGGAGGAAGACATTGAGCATGATTGTCTTGAGGTAAGTGAATTGTGCACAAAACCCAGACCAGATATCAGAGATACACAATTACCAAGAAAATTACCAAATTGTCTTTGTCGATGGCTCATGTCCCAGAGATGGTACAGGAACATTGAGAGCAGGATATGCTGTGTGCACGATTACAGGTGCTTTAGAAGCTTCTTGGCTTTGAGGTGTATATTCTGCACAAGTATCAGAATTGGTAGCTCTTACTACAGCGTGCCCTGTATCTGCAAGATTGAGAGTTACCATCTATACAGATAGCCAATATGGATTTGGAATTGTTCATGATTTTGGGCAATTGTGGTCGCAAAGAGGTTTCTTTACCTCTACTAGTTCAGCAGTAAGAAATGGAGACAGAATAAAAGAATTGCTGTATGCAATACAGTTACCTGAAGAAATTGTCGTGGTGAAATGCAGTGCACATCAAAAGACACAGGACTACATCTCACTAGGAAATGGATATGTGGATCAAGTTGCAAGGTTTTGCACATTGAACTGTATATCGTTCAAAGATAAGTGGGAATTGATGTCAGAAGAAGGCAATACATGTACAAGTTTTGCATTGAAAGTGATTGATAATTTGGGAGAGTTTAAAACATTGCAAAATAATGCTGACACGGAAGAGAAACGACTTTGGTCTAAACTGAAATGTGTCGAAAGAGCTGATGAAATTTGGGTTTCTGAGGAGGGTCAGATGGTTCTGTCAAATAGTTTGTTTGTCGCAAATGGACAGATATTACCACAGACAGTTACACATTGGGAGGGATGCCATGGTTAATTTTTCAAGATTGACTGGTTCAATCCTAAATTTAGGCAGGCAGCAGAGGCAGTATGTCATTGCTGTATAATCTGTCAGCAGCTAAATGTAGAAAAAGGGAAAGTGATGAATTTGAGCCACATTGGAAGAGCAGGAGGTCCATTCAGCAGAATGCAATTGGATTTCATTGAGATGCCTGCGTGTGGACGTTTGAAGTACATGTTGGTGATTGTGTGCATTTTTAGTCACTGGATTGAAGCATACCCTACAAGAAAGAATGACAGTCTCACAGTAGCAAAGTTGTTGCTTAGGGAGTTGATACACGTTTCGGATTTCCGATCTCTTTAGAATCAGATAGGGGAACTCACTTCAACAACGAGGTGATTAAACTCTTATGTGCAGCACTAAACATTGAGCAGAAGTTGCATTGCAGTTACCGCCCTGAAGCATCAGGACTAGTGGAACAGATGAATGGTACTTTGAAATCAAGAATTGCAAAGATGTGTGCAGCTATGAATCTGAAATGGCCAGATGCATTGCTTTTGGTATTGATGTCGATGAGAAATACACCTGTCAGGAAGACAGCGCAGTCGCTACATGAGATTCTCATGGGCAGAGCAATGAGATTACCAGCAGTTCCAGCCAATGCCCTTGTAAATATTACAGATGATATGGTGTTGGACTACTGCAAGGGTCTGGCTGATGTGGTTCACTCCTTGTCTCAGCAGGTGCAGGTCACCACCGTGCCACCCATCCATGACCCAGGGCACAATCTGAGAGCCGTTGACTGGGTCGTTTTTGAAAACACGTGCACTAGACGTGCTTACAGCCACGCTGGAGAGGGCCTTATTAGGTGGTCTTAACAACTACGACAGCTGTGAAGTGTGCAGGACTCCCAAACTGGATACACGTGAGTCATACAAAGAAGGTGGCATGTCCACAGGATCATGAAGAAGTGTTGTTGAGAGTACCAACAACAGCGAAACAGGTTGCTACACCTGAATCAGAAAAAGAACCAAGAGAGCCTGAGACTGAACAAGATCTTGTGGAAGATGGTTCTATTAGTCCTGTAAGAGACGAAAGTGAAGAATTACAGGAGGGTGTGGAAGAATCAATCTCAACTGATTCAGCAGGAGGACCTAGTGCAGCAGGGGTTCTCCCAGAAGCAGACGGTGTTGAAAAGCAAACAAAGCAAGTGCCAGACCAAGAGGGGGAAAGAGTAGAGATGGATCAAAGTCAAAGTGGCCCAACTCCTCCTGACCCTGTTGCAGGTCCATCAATAGAAAACACCATAGAGAAAGAGAAGATTCCAATCCTGAGAAGAATATTGACAGAAGGATCGAGAAAAGGAGATAATTGGCCTGAGTCGCAAGTAGGGAAAAGAAAGGAATTGGTCATAAATGAAACAATAGAGGAAGCGGTGGATACTACGAGAAAAGAAGAGTTGAGTGAAGGAGAAATAAGTGGTGATCGAAAATTGAAAAAAAAGAGAATAGCAAGTCGGCGTTACGCAGGTCCTGAATGGGTGTATGCAACTACAAATGAATGGCTACACAAGTTTATGTCTTTTTGTTTTGATAGCGAGGTTCCGAGTCTGTACTTTGATATGACCTGAAGGTGAACAAGAGACTGAATTGTTGAACTAATCTGAAATACCTTAAAGAGACTGTTGAAAATAAACCAAAAGAGACACGGATAACATGATTTGATATAAAACCAGATGTGACAAGCTGCTAATCGATTTTGACAAGGAGAAGGGTTCCTGGATGTGAAACTGAACTGTCAGAGAAGAATGTTTCTTTATTTTTTATTTTTACTGAACTATATATATAAGAGTTTCTTCTGCTTTCTGATTCTTTACAGATCATGGCTGGATTAGATAATGAAGTTAGGAATGCTAGGCGCTGCAAATATATGAGCATTGGATTGGCAATTATGTGTGGGATTTTGTTTACAGTGATGATTGTGGTAATATATGTTCTTGATACAAAAGGAGACAATCATTCTTCTATTCCTGAAACTACTACACTAACAGCTTTAGAGAGGTTTAAGTTAGATGGGAAGTATTTGCATGAATATACTAATGCTCAAGGAGAGCTTTATTCAAACGTTTTCTATCACTTGTTGAGGGAGTATGTTGAAATAATGGATGCAAGGGATTGTCTTGTGTGTACGCAAATTCCTTCGTCAGTAGAAGAAGGGGTTATGTACCATAGTCTTCCACTAACTTACGGAATAAGCTGTAGTTTACTACTAACAAGGTTCTATAATCAAGAATATATACAGTATTTTTACTCTAATTATGATTTGGTATTTTGGTTTGTTTCTATTATTAGATATTTGAGTAGAGTAGCTAAAGCTCATGATATAGTATTAGTTTGAGGATTCTTTGAGCGTACACTAACGTTTGGAACCGCATATGTGCATAGAAATAATCTTACATGCTTGCTTACACCTTTAGAAAAGAGCTTTACAGGGTATACTGATGACAGGAGAAAAGCATTAAAAGAAAAATTAGAAAAAGGCTTAAAGAAAAGAACTTATAAGAATGATTATGCTTACACTGCAATTAAAACGCAAGGGAAATTAGCATTAGATGCATTCAACATAGGGAAGCTTTGTATATATAGGCCAAAATCACGCACTGACACTTTATTTGTTGAAACGAGTGAATGTAGGCACATGTTTTTGTTTCAGAGTAAATTGACTTTTATGTTGAATGGTCAGGACCCTGCGATTCCTGGTATCTATTATATTTGTGGACTTAATGCTTATTATCGTCTCCCAAGAGGATGGTATGGGACATGTTATTTGGGGATAGTTTTCCCAAAGATTTATCAGATAGATGACTTAAAGAAGTTTCCGAAAATGACTGAATTACATTATAAGCGACAGAGGAGGGAAACCTCTTCTGCACTCTTGGGAGATATCTTTGGTGCGGAGATTCCGTCACTGGGAGTCATCCTGAATTCGATCAAGATACGAAAGTTGTCTACTATTGTGGATAACATGCTGACAAATTTTAAAAGGGCAATACTCCTGATAGATACAGAATTAGCTGAGGATAGAGTTTGGACGCTTCAGAATCGCCTTGCTTTAGACATCCTTCTAGCGAAGGACGGCGGAGTCTGTAAAATAATTAACTCTAGGCATTGTTGTTCTTATATTCCAGACAGTAGTAAGGAGATAAGAGACTTACTTACAAACCTGACTAACTTGAGTAAGGATTTGAAAGAATTGAGGGAACCAGGTGTTTGGGAAAAGGTTGGAAAACGATTTGCTTCAGTGGGAAATTGGCTGAGTAACATTTGGAATATGGTATTATTAAAAATCATATAGGAAATATTAATTGTGATTGCTTGCATATTAGGATTATGGGGTTTATGCAAATTGTGTCAAAAGATTAAATTGAAAAGGTCTAAAAATGATCAGATGAGAGAAGAACGAAACCTGGAAAGAATTTATAGGGAAAATGAGAAGGAGACAAACACTGAGGAGAATGAATTATTTAAATAATGATGGTAAAGGTAATGTGATTACATATTTAGTCATCAGAGGAGGGATTGCGGACGCAGATTTGTTAATTAAAATTATTAATGAGTGTTTATGCATTTTGAATAATAATAATAATATGTAGAGAAAATTAATGTAGAGAAATAATGTGCACGTTTGAAAATGTGCCCACGAAGAGTGGTTGCCAACTCACATGAAATATACTAAAATGATAAAAAAATGAAAGAAATATAAAAATGTAGTAATATGTAATATTGAGTTCTATAACGTATGTTTTGTATTATATTGTAGAGTTAACTTAGCTGAAGTTGTGGCCTAGTTTTGTCAGGCCTCATACAGAAGCTGAATAATTGTGCAATGTAGAAACCTGATGCGTTGAACTGACCCTGAACCACTTGTATTAATAAAATGTGCTTAGCTAGAATATTCTGTAGTGAACCAACGGACAGGAGATGAGGGAATCAAATTTGTATCAAACCCAGTGTAAAGCAGACGAGATGTACTTTCCCAGGACTCGAACAATAAAGACACTGACTGGAGATGAAGATGCAACATTTTCGATACCTGATGAGCCAGATGATGAGGACATCATACAGTGAACCAATCGACACCCAGAGAACGGCAAAATATTAGAATTAATAGATTTGTAAAATAAAGGTCATTGGCTAGCGTCACATATGGTGATTGATTGACCAATTAGATTTTAAGGGATAGGCTGGGTAACTTCAATATAATGCTGTGACAGAAGGAAAAATCTTCAGACCTTTTTCCGAAATTGATGCGATATTGGGGAAGAAGAGATTTGAGATTCTGTAATTGGGCCCATGGTCTTGAGAGCCTGATGCTTTGCTGATCGATTGATGACCTGAAGACGAAGATTGACTTTGTTGCTGATCCATACCGTGGATTGGTAGCTATGACAATGTGACTGATTGACTTTTGTGCCTTTTCTTTCTAGGTACCAACTGCGCTGTTTTTTTTATAGTTTTTTCTCTTAGCTAGATGTTTTTCCAAAATTCATGTCCCAAACTGTTATTGCATGAAGTCCCACATGCCAATGCTAATCTGGGTTAGGTAGGGTTACCTATTCTGAGACGTAGACGTATATGGTGACAAATGATTGATGGACTGATTTGATGAACTCTGCTATTCATGTTAATACATTCTTATTTGGCATATGTTGCGGCATTAGAACACATGTTTTTTGAAGTTCTGATTAGGTTATGTTATTGGTGGTCACTAATGAATTAATGTTGAGTGAATTGAATAAAGTTTGAATTAACCTTGTGACCTAGTATTGTAACTAATAGAGAAATAAAATTGATAAAATGTATATTTGAGTTGTGGTTATTCATGAGATGTTTACGCTATTCACTGATGATTAATGTTTTTGCTGATTGCGTATTGATGGTCATTGGTTACACCATGGCTAGGACACTCCATGCGAATCAAAAGGTTCATCGACCTATACGCATCCCCTCGTAAGTTTACTTACTAAGGACCAGGCGCGCTATCTGAAAAGGACCATTACATTTACAAGAATCATGAATTTCGTTTGTGATTAAATGTCTTTTCTACTATATAAATCAGGGGAGAAAGTGAAGAATGACAATGGCTGAACGGCAACTGGTTGTGGACTAAAGTCACTCTGATCTTCCTGCAATATCTCTAGTAAGTTATTTCGCCAAGGATAGGATAACCCAGCTGAGGAGGCACTTCCTGCAGTTAAAGCAGTGTAGAAAACATATGCCACTCACTGGATTTCTAGCACTATTCTTTGAAAGTACATGATATCACAGCATGATGTGGTCAAATTCTGCGACAGTTACACACACATTTAACTGTTGATGTGCCAGTGCCGTTTGCAAAAGTCAACTCCAACCTTAAGACTTTCAATATAACATAAACATGTGCATGTATCTGTAAAGAGCATTCATCACAATGGTATGGAGATAGATTGCGGTGTTAACAAAACATGGCCAAAACATTTTTGATAAGCTATTACATCTAATTATTACTCCACATGGATTATTTTAAAGATCTCCAACCAAGGAACAGCAGGGCCAGATCCTTATCCGATTTTTAGGCTAGCCCCATAAGATATACTAACAGATAGTGAAATTTAACAGAAAAAACATTTAGTGAGTGGTTGCCCTGATAATCTAGCAGGAATTAGGTAGGCCTCCTGGGTTTACAAACTTTATTTGTTAGAAGTCACAGGAGAGTCGTCTGTGACCCACATATGTTTTTAAATTGCTAATACCTTCTTGTTTACCTCCAATAGGCCATTTACCTACTCTTGTGCTCTGAACCCCACAACCAGTATGTGTTTTGTGTCTCAATAGTGCCATAATTCTCCTGCTACATGTGCTCTCTTCCCATCACACCTGACTCAATGGATCAGGGCAGTCTCTTCTACCTGCTAATCCTACCTCTCATGGCCCAGTCTCGCCTTTGCTCTTCGTGTCCACTGGTGGTGCCGCTTGATTGCAGACCGTTTCAGCTCGGTGGTTAGTGGAAGTTGTACATACTGTGAAAAATCTGTACAGTACGTTCATTCATAAATGTATCTATCACATAGCACACATCCTTCATGAAGGCAAACACTGGTGGTCTGGGGGCAATTCGTACTAGCAAGTCACATAGGAAAGGGTCTAACCAATGAAGCTGTATAGCATTAAATCTCAAAGAGGGAATAGGGTTAATAACTGTCCAAGAAAAGCTGTAGTAGTGGAAGGCAAGACAAGAAGGCAAAATCAAAAGACCACAGACTGGAAACAGATTTCAACATTGTTGGGAGTATTTACTGGAGTATTTTTTGGAGTGACAAGAACATTATAAAAAGAGCATAAATAATGACTATGGCCCTCATTCTGACCTTGGCGGTCTTTTCGCAAGACCGCCGAGTTACCGCCGCGGTAAAGACCGCCGACCGCGGCGGTATGCCGCTGCGCGTATTCCGACCGCTGGGAGCGTTCCGCCGGAATACCGCCAGCAGCCACACTGGCGGTCGGCGGGAAAGTGGAGACTGGTCAACCTCCACCACCACGCCAGCAGAACACCGCCCCCAGAATTACGACCCACATTTCTGTGTGGCGGTCTTCTGTTGGCGGTCTTCTGTTGGCGGTCACGTCCCTATGGCTCCCGTCGCCTCCCGGAGGACCAACGCACAAGGTAAGTTGATCGTCCGTGAGGGGAGGGGTGGGGGGGTGTTGTGTGATGTGTGCGTGCATGGGGGTGTGCGTGTGAGTGTGTAGAGGGGGTGTGTGAGTGCGTGCATGCGGGCGGGGATTGCTGCTGTGCCTATGGGCAATGTGTGTAGTTCGGCGGGTGCGCATGTCGGCATGTATGTGTGCGGGTATGTGTCCCCGTTGTGTATGTGTGTGTGTAGGGGGTGTGTATATGTGCATGTTGGGGGTGTGTGCATGTCGGGGTGCATGTATGTGCATGTCGGGGTGGGGAGGGGGTTCGTACCACCTCTGGGGGGTGGCAGGGGGGTGGAGGGTGTGGGGGGAGGACTCGGGGGGGCAGTGGGGGGTGGGGGAGACCCCTATCAGTGCCAGGGAAGGAATTCCCTGGCCCCGATAGTGCCTACCGCCATGGTTCGCATGGCGGTTCCCGAACGCAAGAAACCGCGGCGGTAAGCAGGGTCATGATAGCGTTGGCGGTCTTGGGTCGACCGCCGGACCGGAGTGCGCAGACTCCAGCCCGTCGGTCATGACCGCCGTGGCTGTCGGAGTGGGGAAGTGGCGGTCGGTCGCGGCGGGGACCGCCGCGGTCAGAATGCCATTTTTAATACCGCCGGTCTGTTCGCGGTCCGACCGCCGCCTCTCCGCCGACCGCCAAGGTCAGAATGAGGGCCAATGTGTCATATGCATGTAAAAAGTGAAAACAATATTACTTTGTGTAGCAAACTGGGTTACTGGTTGAGGGGGATGAACCGCTAATCAAACAGTAACCACAGTTCTTGTCAGGGTGAAACACAAGCAAATCCCAAATTAACCAGTGCCTAACCCTCTCGTAGCTTGGCACAAAAGCAGTATGGCATAACTTAAAGGCAATATGTTAAGTATTTATGCAGCACTATAATAAAACAATACAATGAAACAGTGGAAATATAACAAGAAACATCTCACACCAATTTAGGAAAATAGGTGATTTAATAAATCATTTGAGACCAAAATGACAAAAATCCAATCAGTAGGACTGGAGACATGCAGTTTTAAAGATTTAGATAAAGTAGCGCCAAAAGGCGCAAAGCACCAACTGAGGTTATCTGGTCACGCTACACCAGACAAAGTCACAAGTTCGGCCAACTGAGATGGAGCGCAGGATAGGGACCAACTTAGGCCCTCTGAACAGAGTACCTTAAATCTTAGTTGCGAAGTAATGCGAGGTCCGGCATTTGAGGATACATTGCTCAGAAGCAGTTTGAAAGAGGTGTGGAGCAGGGAACTGAGGTCCTGTGCCAAGGATGCATCACACAGCAGCGTTTTTGAGGAACTGCAGGGTTGCAAGGTCTTGTGTTGAGGATGCATTGTGCAACGGTGGTTCAGAGGAGCTGCGGGGCTGCAATGTGAGGTCCTGGATCAATAATGCATCACGCAGCACCAGTTCTAATGCGTAGCTGTAAGACAATGAGTCGCAGTGCATCAGTTCAGCTAGGACCAAAGTTGGGCTGGCAGAGCCTCTTCAGGTCCACTTCCAAGGATACCAGACCCGGGTGGCACCACCTAGGGGGTCACGACTCACAGCAGTCAGAGTCCAGGTACAAGGTTCAAGATGGTTGGAGTATTTTATGTCCCTGAAGCTTTGATCAGGAGGCCAGCCAACTAGCCCTTGGAGTCACTCAGGTGGTCCTGGGTTCAAGATGCAGTTCTGTCCTTATCACTCAGACAGCAGGGCAGCAGAGTAGCAGTTCTTCTTGCAGCAGAGCAGCAGCACAGTACTTCTTCTGGGTCCTTCATAGGTCCAGATGTGTACTGAAGAGTTGGTGTTCTCCGGAATTTTAAATGTCTGTGAAGTATTCTGATGTTAGCACAAAGTGACTTCCGTATCCGGTACAATATTTCATGAAGGAAAGGATGGGCAGGATGTGCAGAAAGAAGAGAGTTCAGAGCCCGGCATGGCATAAAGAGGGCAGATTGGTCTGAAAGTGATATGTTTGTCTCAGGAATCCAGGATAAAGTGAAGAGCATAAGATATGCTAGTACAGATACAATGGCCAAGAAACTGTCCCACAGCTACATTCAGAATTTTCTGTAGATTCTGAATCACATTTTGGGATATGACAAGGTTTATACAGGTCTTATATTCTAGACAGGGGAATAACAGGTTGATAATGGTTTGCATTCTTTAACCGAAACCTACATAGGGGAAAGATTTATGAAGGCATCTGATAACGTGAAAGGATCCCTTTGTAACGTGAAACCCTTGAGGAATCAGGGAAAGGTTGTATCCATAATCACACCTCAATTCCTTACTTGGTGGGAAAGAGTTGGGCTTTCGGTCAAGCTTTTTTTTGTCAGGTGGTGGAAGCGTGAAATACTTCTGTTTTTTATATGCTTAGCAAGAGATGATTAATTTGCATCCAATGGTCAACAGCTTGGAGGCACTGGCTGATGGTGCAGGACTCAGGATTAGATGGGTTCTCAAGTTTTAGTACAATCAGAGTATCCTCGACGTAATTATGATAGTTGAGACTGAAGGAGGAGATGGCTTTCAGTAGTGAACTAAGGATGAGGGCAGTGAAGGTAGACCAGCAAGGAAGTCTTGATAGCAAGGGAAAAATAGCAGAAAGGGCAAGTGATAGAGGGTTCTGTTCATTGGAAATGAGACAATGCCTTGTAATCCTAAACATTTGTAGGAAAATGGGCTATTAGTTGTGTGGCCTGCATAAGTAATAAGTACACAATAGTCCTTACTGGGATCCAAACACCCAATTTCTAGTGCTTAACTCTCACATGGCAGTGGAGCAGAGTAGTCCACCGCCTACTCAAGGGAAGTGGTGTGGGCTAGTAATCACCATTATCTGGTACACATCAATAACACCCAATAAATGATTGTCCAGTCAGTACTTTTTCTTTAGCCAAAGGATAAATGCATGTATTACACACACCCTAAAAACTACCATTCAACACTTTACAAATATGTACATTGGCAGATGGAAAATGCCACATATTACATTGTGTAACCACCGGTGACACCCTAGAGGAGACACTCAAACATATCAAATAAGTATCACCATTTTGTTTTAGAATAAAACGTGTTTAGCAGAAGTCATTGTCATTATTGCAGAAAGTCAATAAACCATTTTAAATCAGCATGGTGAACCAATAAAACATATGAAATCATTAGGAAGAACCAATGTATCATACATTTGATACCAAGCTGCAATTATAAAAACAGTGGGGGCAGAGGTGCTGTTGGGGAGGGCCAGCCACATGGGGGAGTGAAGCAGCACTCCCCCCTTGCTTTTAATGCCATCGGGCCCAGGGATGAAGTCCTTGGCCTGTCCTTTTGAATGCTGGGTAAAGCAACAGTGCTCCCTTGTTCTGGAGACTTTGTGGGGACCGGGGATGGGGTCCTGGGCCCCATTCTAGTGATCGCAGGAAGCACAATGGCGCTTCATCACTCTTGGTGCTTCTCAGGGCTCAGGGATGGGTCCTGGACCCCTTCTGCCTTGGGGAGAGGAAGACGCGATGACGACTTCGGGCCCTGGTCCGCCCAGGAGGCAAGTCTTCTTATGGAAGCGGAGCCCAATGTGATTCATCACCAGCTTGAAAAAAGGTCAAAGACCGCTTAACTTCAATCAGCCATAACCCGGTCCCCGTTTTACTGATTTGGACAAGCTTAGGCTTATTGTACTCCTGGATGTGAGCTCTATCCACCAGGGAAGCTGTAGCAAGCCTTTACACATTCAAGACAGTGCAGTCCTCACAGCGCTGGTTCTCCTGGTTCCCTGCACTAGCTCTTCTCTTGATCCTTGTTCTCTTGGTGCAGCAAAATCCAGGGCATTCCCCCAACTGGTTGTCAGGGGGCTTAAGGGGCCTCTCTGGCGCTTGGGGATACCCACTGGTCCTGGGGTCAACTGGGCAGAGTTCTTGGTCCTGAGTGGGGCTTAGGGGGGTTCCTCCTTTCAGTTCTCCATGGTGGTCCCAGGATCCAGCAGGCAAGCATAGAAAAATACACAGGCAAGAAAGTATCTCCCATTCAAGAATCTTTAAACTGGAAGAGGAAGGTTCCAGGAGTCACGCACCCCTGGCCAATCCTGGGGTGCCACATCACCTCTCAACCCCTGCATCAGCATGCTGGGACAGTCCAAAATGGCATCATCCAGGAGCCACTGATCACATCCCATCCCCCGCTGACATCACTGCAAGGGACTTGCATGCTAGAATTGCAAACGGAGCACCCCTGTTGGGTTGACTCCAATTGTCTGGGAACTCTCCTTTGTTTCATAGGCTTGGGCAGGCCCATCCCTGGCACAGTGTGACAGCTAGGTAATTGATGCAGATCATTCCCCTCCATCCCTTCCTCCTCAGGAGCCAGGAGAAATACCGCTAACAGCTCCTTTTGTGTGGGGTAGCCTTTGTTTCTGCTTCTGGAGAAAATGTAATTACCTGGGCACAACAAGGTGACAAAAGGCCTGGGCTCTGATTCTGAGCTGAGCCAGGGAAATATGCTCTGCATGACCCATAACACGTACAGTTATCATTTTGGAGGTTACATAATTGATTTTCCCACACAGGTTACATTCCAAATCAAGACGTCAATGCTCACCGTAGGCCAAAGGAGAGTGAAACTGAACTCTATGGCAGTTCTCTCCCTATGTGTATAATAGGGTGCCACTATAGACAAAACAGTAAATCACTCTGACTTTCCCTATGCGTATACACTACCTTTTTAAGGCCTATCTGAAGTGAATACCTAATCCTGCAGAGTCCCCATTGTGCCAGGCTACCCGTGCGCAGTTACCAGGCTGCATTCATCAGTAGTCTCCCACGTGTAGCCCGTTCACATGTGCAAACATGTTCGCACGTAACCATCCAAGTGCCCCTTACCCTTGCTGCGTCACAGAGACCTTACCTTAAAAGGAGGACACTGGCGTTAAACATGCACAGTCCGTTTGCCATGTGATTACCAAGGGGCACACACCGGTCGTGAGACTCACCCACAGTAAAAAGTCAGACAACAGGTGATCAAAAAAGAAAAAAATCCAGGAGTACTGAATGGGCAGAACCAAAATGCAAAAGTTGTATTGTCAAAGTCAATTAAGGAGATGAACTAAACCAAAGAGGGCAGAAAGCTCGAATAGCAGACGTGCTTCTACACCATTTCAGACCATGATTATTTTGATGTCGTCCCATTTCACGATTAGTGCAGATTCCATCCTCCAACAGGCACAAGCATTATCCTTTTTCTCAAGGGGAAGATAGCTATCGTCTACAAAGGCTTAAAATTGAACTCAGCCGACTTTTGATTTCAATTTGTCGGGGAGAGAGTGTTTTAAACTGGGCAATAGCTGGAATAGGCCTTTGTTTTGAGTTTCTCCAAGGGTACAGCACATTCCTTATAATGGTTGATGGCATCCCTTCCTGGGATCGCCAGTGAGCTGACCTTGAATATGCCTGCTGGGCATGGGTCACCCAGTGATAATGATGTGCTACAGGTTTCTGTTAGATAGAGGGTTAAAGGAGAACACCCTCTACAGAGAAATAGGTTTAGATGTAAACAAAATGTTTGAGATGAGTTGCAATTACCCCTGGAAGTTACATCAGGACATCTATCTATCCAAGAAACATAAATGGGTCCCTTAATGATGTGTGTAATACGTCTAAAGCATTTTTGTGTTTGTGTGATGCGTGTGATGTGGATCAATGGTGCTTGGTAAATTGTATAGTCCATTTCAGCCTCTTGTGGGTGCTGCACAGACCTTTATCTCTTGGATTCACATTGTCCTGCAACTCTTGGATTTAGAGTCTCCAAAGATGGGGTAACACATGGGAATTTCACTTCTCAAGCAGTGCTTGAACTGTTGAATATAACAGCCCATTGGCTTCCCAACTTGACCACAAGGGAAATACAAGTAATGGTCCTCTTAATAGGTAATCTGTAAATTGCATGGGCACTGAGAAAGCCAGTTCACCAGTTTAGGAACTCATACCTAACCTGCAGTTGAACCTCTCCTGGGTTGCTTCTCTTTCCCTCCTGACAGGAAGTCTGGAGAACTTGTAATGATGACCTCTTGTGAGATGGAAGGTTTAACTACTCCCCAGCAGAAAACAGCCAGCCCACGAAGACCTAAACTAGTTCCAAACAACTGATGAATATGTCTAGAGGATGACTGGGTGGACTTAGGTTTCCCAGGAGCCATGAGCTCCCTGCAGCCCAACTGGCAAAAGAACAGAAGAACAATATGTGGAACACCGAACTGCAACTCAATCATCATTGTGAGAATGCGTCTACAACAATCTTGATCCACTTGCTATGGTGATTGTATCTTCTGTACCCAATTCCAGAATGAAGAGATGGCAGTCTGCTTTCGCATCCCTAGTATAGGGTCAGGTCTGTTGGCAGGAGGAGATCATCCTGATCCTGGAACCATTTGAGCATTCTTCTTGTCTCTATGGCTCTAGGATGCATTAAATCTCCAACCCTAAGTCCAGTTTTAAATCAGAAATGCAGTGGGTGTCTCTGATGAAGGTGTCCTTTCACCAAAGCAACTTGATCACGACCATTATATCGGAGATATTATGACCCTAACAGTTTACATACCCTTGGTATAGCCTAAAGGGACTTGGCCCACTACTACATATGTTCAATTGAATACAATTATAGGATATTTAAATAAAATGCTACTTGTACACCAAGTTCTGTTTTAGTAAAGTCCCCACAACAAGAACGTCCTAAATATCACTCTCTAGGAACAATGGAAGATTTTTTCTTGACTCACCAGCAAAAGTTACCATCCTACAAAGCGCATTCAGATACAGGCATGTACTGCAACCTCCAACACTGCCATCTCCTTCTCCATGAGTCTCCTACATAGCAGCGGTTCAGCTTCAAATTATTATCTTAATTTTTAATTACTGGGACACTACAATTGGCTACATGACTCATCCTACAGTCATCAACTATTGCATCCCTCTGGACTTCTCAATATGACGTAATGAATGAAAAAGTAAAATAGGAGATGTGGTGGTACTTAGCGACAGAAATTCAGTCCAGTGTAAAAGTTTGAAATGTGAACAGTTCTCTACCATCCAATGCCTGTCAGTGGAAGTGAAATCTGCAGACATAAAGCATGCTACATTGCATATCATTTATCACCCCTCAGAGATAACATTCTTGTTGTATAACATCTGACGTAACTCATTGCAGAAAACACTTTTTTTTAATAACACCGTCTTAGAGGTCTGCGGTCTAGACTGGGAAGACCACACTTACAAGGCTGCCTTACAATTATTGGCATTACTTTTTAACAGTGAACTTACTCAACCGGGCTCTTCACCCATCCTTTTGAGGGCCCCTACCTAGACCTGAGTGAATTGGTCAGATCATCACCAATCTCTCTTTCTGTGGTCAACTGTAAAATATCCAAAAATGGGTTAGATATTAATAATGTATTGATAGGTCTACTGTCACAGCATGTGCCTCTTCCATGCCCAATAAAATCCTAAATGAACTCGAGACAAACATGTTCATGAGCCACTTTAATGAAGTGATATCTAGGATCATCGATGAACTAATTGAAGAAACACAACAAGTCCCACAGAATACGTGACTGCATCAGGTAACAAAATCCATTCCAGAGGAACGTGAAACATTACATAAAAAAATGTTACCTTTTTTTTTTAAAAACACTGAAAAAACAGAAAGGCAAAGAATAATTTTTAGAAGGTCAGTCTCCTTTGCTACAATATGTCCCATATAATTATTTGAAACTAACAGACAAAATACAACCCACTTTTTGTTATGCTGCTACTTTCAGATTATTTCAATTTTTTCCCTAGATTTCCCGAGAAGTAATTAAGATTTCCCCTATAGCTTAGTTAGGACATATAGATTCAATTTGTTTTCAAATGATCATACAAGTGGACCACAACTTGTATACTGACCATCAGGATCTGTTCCTCATCTTTGGAATTGCTGCTACTGAGATTCTTGTATTTCTTATGCATGTACGATTTAATCTAATTCAACACTTTACTTCGCCTTTAGTGATTCTGTACTTATATAGCATGTTCTTGAGACTCCTTTACATAAGTTTGGCCTTAAATTTGTAATAAACCTTTGAAATTAAATTGCTGAGATTTAATGTGTGAGCAAAGTAGGTTACATTGTTTTTTAATAAAAATGGTTGATTTGAACTCCCTTTACCCCTCGGAACTAATAGAAAGGTCCTTAAGAAACGGGCCAGAAACGTTCTCAGTTGCTAATGTATTGCTCTTCTGTTGAACCAAGCACATTGTTTTGCAACCAATTATAAAAACTCTGATATTGTCAATCAGTGCGTTGGTTTGCTGGTTGTATCTGGAAAAGAGCAGAGGAATCTTGTGAAACTTTAATATGCTCGGTATGTCTAAAATGTTAAAACGGTTTGATGAATCAGACCCAGCTCCAGGGTTAGCACTTGCACAAGCTTAATTTGTGTAGGTGGTGGGCACTAGGATCCATTTTTCGAGACTGGGTCACATTTTTCATCATGTGACTTTGACTCAAGGCAAGTGATACAAAAGAAGAGAAAAGCTAAAGTAATAACCACCAAAAGCCAAGAGTGTTTTCATTGACTGGCCAAGCACTTTGTGATTTTAGCTGACTCACCTAAAAATAGAAGAACCTAGACACTGTGTGCAAAAAACATTAAAATGGCCAATATTAAATATAAAAGTGATTTTCTATTACTTCCTAATGTATGTTAAGCACCTGAAAAATGGACTGCTACAACGATATGTACACCAAACAAATGTTAATGCACTAGTCGTAGAGCGGCAAATATCTTTAAAAAGAAGGACATCCGGGACATTAGATGCACTAATCTAAATATAAGAACATATTGTGAGAAAAGCAACAGAAATAGAGGATATGAAAACTTTCTTATACAGGCACAAGAATTTGATTTAACGTTACAAATGCTTCTGCGTAATGTTCACTCGTAACCATACTGGAACAAAATATTCTCTTGAGGAGACAAGAACACTGTGTGAAGCAGATAAAACCTACTTATACTCTCTTAATGAAAGGTCTGCAATAACATGTCTCAAAAAAGGCAGTGGTTTCATTGAAAGAGATTTTCTTTTAGATCATTATATTTTATGAAAAAACAACTGCACCGAAACTGGAATGGATGCCAATATTTGTAGTTTTTCTTTTTACATGAAATAACCGTAGACTAACCAGTAGGTAACTAAGAACATTTTAAAGAAAATATTTCAATATAATATTCCTTAGAAGTTTTATTTTGCCAATGGCCCTATACAATTCCAGTTATAGTTAGACATCAAACATCATCATACTTGGTGCTAGCATTTGGCAGGGAAGCCCCAGAATGCTGTTCCAGCAGTGATCCACTCCCAGGAAAAGTTGTGGACTGACATTCACATCAACCTGTAGTGTTCAGGTGAGTTGCACCTACAACTGAGATGCATACTGAAGGAATCACCAGAACAGGCAGATCGGCTGAATGGACATAAGCAGGTCTATCCTCAGACCAATACTGTCCTCACATTCTGTTGCAGCTGGCTCTCCTCCTCCAACACAGACCGACAGAATGTCTGCTCATCCATGCGTTCAACAGAACTGGCTTCACTCGCACAGCTTGGTGTTTATATCATGCAAATCGATCCTGAGCTGAGCGTGGCTACATATATGTAGACGAGTCAATGATAAGGACTGTGAAGAGGATGAAATACCACAGCCTTTGTTACAGAAACCTTTGAGGGTGCTCTCCTTTTAACTGTATGGTTGTCCCGTTTAATATTGACAACACTAATTAAGTAGTGAAATTATGGTTTTCTGATTTACATTTTGCTTTGGACTTCCATTAGCTGCAGAAAAAGTGGAATTTAGATCAGCCCTTGTTAACCCTTTCCTGGGATGGTGAACTTCCAGCAGTGGTCATAACAGCACTCAAAAATTCGAAGCACAGAAATCAATAGCAATTACATAAGTAAAAAAGAAAGAAATACAGACGTCAAAACAGTATTAGATCACAGCTGGGAGAAACCAGATGACTAATTGGCAGAATAGCCTCAAAGTTTTCTGCAGACGGTGGAGTGTATTGACTCACCAGTGGCATCACCCACGGATAAAACAGCTCCACATCGATGTTGCTGCCTACATATTTTAATTTCGGGACTTTAAAACATGACAACATTTACTACTCCAGTAGCCTGGTACTCACCCTGCGCAGTCGGCGGACGCTAAAATGACTGCTCCTGTCACCAAGGCCGAGGCCCTTTAATTGACTGGCATCATCCCTGCCAATGAGGCAAAGTCAAGCAGAACACAGGACCTTTGCAACCAACACACCCCAACCACTGACAAAGCCTCTCACAAACGTGACTATCTCGCACTTTATGCGCCATTGATGCCATTGAAGGCCGCTCTGTTGCAGGCTATAGAGGGCTAAAAGGTTGTGAGCTCTAGATTGCGACCCACACTGAGAGCAAAGAACACTTTCTAAGTGTCCTAATACCTCCGCCATGTTAGGTGTTGAGTACAAACTTTATGTGAAACGCCCTGAGACTGGGGCCTTGATAATGAACCTCCAGCATTACTGTGAACTTTAATAATCCTGATTGAATCCCTTTGTGCCATCCTACAAGAGTGCGCCGCCATCGAGAACATGATCGAACTCCTTGTGGGTGTATTGTCACTGAGAATGCAGTTTATACGTCCTTGAGCCCACATCTCTGCTCGTAAATACCAAAAGGCCTGTGGGGTTCCATCTAACCGCCGATCCCCAATGCTTCACTACTCCCCGATCCGAATTGAACAAACTAGCTAAGCTCAGCAGAACACTGTAACGCTATCTGTATTTAACCACCGGCTCCATCTTGACCACTGACTCCATTTTGTGCTTAGCTTAGCTTAGCTTCAAAAGTCGTCACATTGGTGGCGCAGGTATTTTTCTGTGCACAGCTTATTAATGTGTTTTCGCTCTTTCTCACCAGGGAAGGGAACATAACACTGGGGAAGGAATAGAGATAAGGATGTACCACACTGAGAATGTTTTATTATAGAGCAGGGTACAGCTCGAACTTGGAAGAACACCTTGGGATCTGGCCAGTCTCTAGTGTGTTCTTTCAACAATGACCTGGTACAGCCAGCATTTGAACAACAACTTACTCAATAGGAGAGGGGTTTCTAGAACCTTTCTCTTAAGTTTGTTTAAAGTATAGAAGGCGGGGAATCTTGACAACTGGAAGAAGAAGGAACTCATCTCTGGGAATGGACGCATTGCCCAGGGAGTAATCCAATCAGGGTTGTTCTCTCTCTTGTTTCAGTTGTCCAAGGATCAACAACCTGAAGTTGGCAGACAAGTGATGATGTCGGAGTCAAGCCCCAGGGTAATGCATTTTTAATTCTTATTTCTAGCTTTGCGGTGTGCATGCATGAATACTTAGTTACTATATATATATATCATATTCATTGTTAATGTATTGCATTTTCTTTGATCATTGTTATTCTACTGCTGTGACTATTTTGGGAATTGCACGTGTATTGCTGTATTTGAAATTAAAGCTCACATTATTCTTTTTGTTTATGAAACTTGGGAAGTGCTTAATAAATCCACTACTCAGACAGAGTGCCACATTCTTTGCACTCATTTCACTTTGTTCCCTTTTGGTCTGAAGTAAAGTAGAACAAACAGAGGTTCTTTGTGCACAATGCGTATTGACCTCTGACAACGTCCATCACAAACATGAGGTCTTTACACTTTATGCACCACTGACGCCATTGACGGCTGCGCCATTGATGGCCGCACTGCTGCACTCTATGCGAGGCTGCAAGGTTGACATCTTTGGATTTGTGGCAAGTACAATCACAAAGGCCGCTCGATATAAGCACCTGGGATCAGATAGCTGCTCATAGTTACCTAGAGGCCTAAGGGGTCCCATTTTAATGTCTGATCGTAGGCGCTGCATTGTTACTAAACATGTATCAAACAATCGGTTCTTGTTTGCTCACATCCTTGAGAAGAATTTCAGAAGTAGAGTCACCAATTAAAACGTTTAAAGCCTCGTGCTCTTGTGCCTTCATACAATAAGCCTCCCACACTATATAGAGCTAGTTGACGACAAACTCCCAACATCGACTGTTAAAGGCTCCTTGCACCAATAATAAAGAGCTGCTTTACCTCAACAGAGTCTTGAGACAAAGGCCCTCGTTATGATGACGGCAGGATAACCCACCATCAACCACGATGACCATTGATGGAAGACCGCCAGCACGGCGAAGCCCCCGCTGACCTTATGATGTTCCTGCTGGGCCAGTGGGCTGAAACAGTGTTTCTGCCCGCTGGCCCAGCGGGAAACACAGCCTTTACATTGACACCGGCTCCAAATGGAGCAGGTGCCCCGGGCAGTGAAATGCACGGGGCTGTGCAGGGGGGTCACTGCACTGCCCATGCCAAGTGCATGGGCAGTGCAGGGCCCCACAAGCGGGGCCTGAGTCATCCATTCTGCCAACCTTTTGCCAGAAAAAGGCTGGCAGAATGGGACTCATAATCCGCAGGGCAGCACTGCTCTGTCGGATCTGAAATACCGCCACCGCCCGGCTGGTGGTGGCAGCCTGGCGGTGGCAGCGTTTCTACTGTGGCGTTTCCGCACGGTCATAATAGGGCGGGCTGACCGCCATTACAGCAACAGTCTACCCGCCACTGTGCGGGTTTTACCGCCAGGAACAGGATGGCGGGAAGGGGGTCAGAATCTCCATGGCGGCGCTGCAAGCAGCGCCGCCATGGAGATTCAGCCCAGCCGGGGGAAATCCGGCGGGAAACCGCCGGACCCGGCTCGGCGACCGCGGCTGTAAAGCCGCGGTCAGAATAACAGCGGAAGCACCGCCTGCCTGTTGGCAGTGCTTCCGTGGTCGTTGACCCTGGCGGTCGATGACCGCCAGGGTCAGAATGACCCCCATAGTCCTAACGAGAAAAGGTTTCCTCTCACTAAGACCGAAACTATGGAATATGAACATTCCCTTCTCCTTTTCAGGACCAGACAGATTTTGCATTATCTGCAAAGGGTCACCTCATCTGTTCTATGATCACCGTGATCTGGCTACCTTCCTTACAATATCCATGAGACCGATATGGACACAGCCCTGTCAGGGGCTGTAATACCTGTTTGGCAGTATACTGTAACTTCTAGATTGTAAGACCACCTCACTAAACAGTGAATGTTTCATGTACGTCTTATCTGACTAGAGGTCATGCTTCCGACTCTAGGGCCTAGAAGGTCCCCAATAATGATGTTCCCCCAGAATTTGGTTTGTTAACTGGTTTTAACACTAATGTGTCTACAGCCCACCTCTTATACAGGTTGATAGGGGAGTAGTATACCTAGCTCTGAAACACATGACCATTTACCTACATGTGACCTCATAATTACAACACAGTATCATATCTTTAGATGATGTTAAAATACGTAACACTACTATTAACTTTACATTGGTTGTTCGCCAGTTACATAGTTGACTTGTCTATTACCATTTGCCATATGTTTCACCATACTTTGTCAATAACTGTTATTTGTTATTGTTGCACTACATTAAATATTTTTCTGTCGATGTTCCCAGACCGCACTGTTGCATTGTTGAAGTGTTGTTCCATAACATATTCGTTTTTTAGGTTTTGTCTTGAATCTGCGCTCAACTTGTAACAGTGCAACCCTTTATTCAAGCTCAAATCAGTTTTTCTATACTATGTAAAATGGCACCAATAGTCGCATATGCAATAGCACATAAACGTAGCCCATTCCCTCATAAACAAGTATACATTGCGCCATCCTGTTGATGGTCAGTCTCTTCTTTTGTGTCCCATGTATTTCCTATACCTGGTAGGGAGGGTGGGGAGGCGTAGGGTGGGTGGGTTTGGTTTTATGGAGTAGGTGGGCTCCGATTTATTTTGTTTTGTCTGTTTTTCTGTCTTTCTCTTTCTGTCCTCTTTTCCTCTTCTTCGTGATTGCTTTAATACTCTACCTAAACTCGGACAGAACCTCTGTCTCATAGAAGACCAGTTAGGACTCATAGGACTTCTGGGAGAAAGTCAAACCTACCTCATGATGCACTCCTTAAGCAGAACTACAAATCAAAGTATACAATGACATCTCAAGCCACACAACATCACCCCCATGTCAGAAAGTGGCACTTTACACAACATGTAAGGGTTGAACCATCCTGTCAAATCAGTGACTATATTTACAAATTTGAATTTGACCTGATCATCCTATAAGAATCTAAACTCTCCTCCTCACACACATTCTCCTTTAAAGTTCCTTGGTTCTCTGAAGTGTTAGGTTCACCTACTATCAAAAAGAAAAATGGAGTGCTCACCGTCATTCTTAAAAAAGCTTGTATCACAGTCCTGGATACACTCTCTGACCAAAGTGGGAGATGAATACTCAACAAGCTGTCTAAATCTGGTAAAGAGTTCTACCTTCTAAATCTTTATGCCCCAAACAGCAATGACACCAAATCCTGGAGACAAATAGAAGATTGAGTTGCTAATCTTAGCAATCACTCTCTTCTGATAATAGGGGGAGACTTTAACCTCACATTTGACCCCATCACTGACTGTAGCTCCAGGACTTAGTACATACCGACTCCCTTACACAAAATACTCCATAAAATATCCTCTAACTTTCCCTGATAGCTACATGGTGCATGCAACACCCAGGTGCAAGGGATTAACCTTTTTCTCTGCACCCCATCAATCATTTTCCAGAACAGACCACATCCTAGTATCGAACAATATGGGTAACATGATAACCAACTCTTCCATAGAACTTAGAGTGATTTCTATCCATCCCTAGACTGGGCCCTATCCACCCAAAAAGATAAATCTTGGAGACTCAATGCAGACATCTTGCAAGACAAACACCACCTAGATACGATCCGACATGCCATTATAAACATTTTTCTAGAAAATCCTTCTGAGAAATATCCACCCCAACTGCGATGGGACGTCTTTAAGTCCACCATTAGAGGAATAATCACGGGCATCAGCGCATACATTAATAAAGAGGCTAGAGCTCAGCTACAGTAGCTAGAAAATGAAATAAAAGTACTCAAAATTAAGCATTACTCAGAAAAAGGCACAGCCCTGTCAGATGCTATAAATAGGAAAAATTATATGTACAATAAACTCCTAAGTACCAGAGCTGGTCAATGGGTGCAGCTATTCTAATAGTTAAAATTATGTATAGGTAATACAGCTGAGAAAACTTTAGCCCAACATCTAAAAAACAAACAAAGCAGCTCTCAGATGACTCCAATCAGACAGAAACATGGCCATTTACATTTAGACCCACAAAAGATCTCTGATGTCTTTCTCAACTTTTATAAATCACTATATATGAAACTACTAACATTTCTGTGGAAGATAGTCTAACCTATTTTAGTAAGCTCAACCTCCCCAAGTTAGGTCCCTCAAGACTGGTAAAGCCCCTGGACCAAGAAGCTTTGTAGCCAAATTTGATAAAATATTCACAGATGAGCTGAGGGCCCCTCTATTAAACGTTTTCCACAACTATGCTGACACAGGTTGCATAGCCGGCACCACCGTGGAAGCCATCATAACCCTCTTACCCAAAGAAGGGAAAAACCACACATGCCCCAAGAACTACAGACCAATCTTGCTGATAAACTTAGATTGCAGAATCTATGCTTAAACCTTGGCCAAACAAGGGAAGTGATTATGCCCTTCCTGATTGGACCTTACCAAGCTGGTTTCCTGAAAGGCAGATTCTCTAATGATCACAGCCGACTACTATGGCATGTCCTACAGATCTCCAAATCAAAAAATTCCACAGACTTTGATGGTGAAAAAGCATTTGGCCCTTTTTAAAATCTATTCTGCCCTGCTTTAACCTAGAGGACCCCTTTATAAAGATGGTAAAGGCCTTGTACTATAATCCCTGTGCCAAAATCGACTATAACGGTGTACTATCGAGCACATTTAATCTTATAAAAGGAACACAGCAGGGCTGTCCCTTTTTTCCCTTCCTCTTAGCTATCAAACCACTCGGATTTTCACTCAACAAACAAACTAGTTCCATTGGCATATTTATTGGGAATCGATGTTTTAAGACGGCTGCATAAGCAGATGATATTTTAATTATAACTGAATGTGCGGATATAGCTATTCCCGAAATGATGTCCAAAATTGATGAATAAGCTGCAGTCTTAGAGTATACTCTTAATAGAGATAAATCAGACTTTTGACTGCTGAATATTCTCTGTTCCAAACAAATCTTAAGAAACTCAGGCTTAGTTTGCCAACCTAAATATATCAAATACATAGGCCTTGAATTCAATGAGAATCTCATTGAATCTATCAGACACAATGAAACCTTGGTACTACAAAAAATATGGAAGTTTCTTGATGACTGGTCACCACCGTTTCTGAAAATGAAATAAGATGCACTGTTCCAAAAGAAAGGACCCTATTCCACCAATTGGGGTAGGGGGGTATTTTCAGTGACCACATGCATTAGTCTTACAGGAACAGAACCCCTCACTCACTATTGGGTGACATGCTTCATCATTGGGCCATGCTCCTCGTCAGGCCGGCACTGCAATGCCTGAAAGGCCCTACTAGAGGACTCTTTGCCAGAGATCTTTTTAAGAAAGAAGGCCGGTAGTGAGTGGATTTCAGAGAGGCTGGGAAAATTGCTAAAATGTGGCTAAATGTGTCCCAGAAAACTATCTTTAATACAACTTGTACCCCCTGCCAAGGTTAAAAACAAAAAAGTGGGAAGTACAGAAACCCATGATCTGGTTACCTATCAACAACTAAATGTATGTCTACCACTCTAATTAGAGATTTAGATATTATGGGACTGTGTGTGGGTATTTCCTACACCACAGAACTGCTAGTCATAGTCAACATGTCTCTCACCTAATATAGTCACACTGATCAGGTGGTAATTCTTCAGGACCTGTTTGTTGTGTCTAACCCTCACTATGAGAGTACAAAAACTCAAGTCCTATAGCCTATGTAAGAAATAACTGATATCTTACGTCGGAATCATAAACCTCTTACTGTGGAGACCCTTCTAGGTCAGCTGCAGTGGATCCTATTTAGTTTTAATGGGAAACAGGAGCTTAGCGTAGCCTTCTGGCTTGCAGGCTGGTGCCCCTGTCAACTACTGACTTTTAACCTATTTAGCTTGCTCTGTTTTAGCACATTTATTTAATTACTTCTTCCAAGATGGCTACCATGCTTAAAGTTAGGAAGATGTTTTAGTTTTACAATATCAGTACCACTCTGTAAAGGCATCACTATCAGCGTCAAAGATAAATGAGATACCTAGGTATTCATATTGTGTACTTTCTCACTTTCATGTGACAGTAACATAATGTACCTTTTCAAGGAATTGTTTATATAATTTCTGCCCCAAGCATGCCTTCTTATCTGTTGTTTGGGAACATACCTGCGTCAGGGGTCAGACAAGATCTGCATAAATACATCTCACACAGACAAGATAATCAGAGGGATTCCTACCAGATGCTATCAATGCTATATATGCTACACGTCGCCTTGATACAGACCCAGCCTTCGTGTCACCACGGAGTCTGATCTAGAGACCTCATTCCAAGGTATCAAGGGTTGAAGGGGCTCTTCTCATGGACATGGTACTAGCAGATTAGGTTTAACCTATTTAGGTTAGAGATTATGTTCATCATGCTAGGGTATTGGGGCCTATTTCACATCTATTTCATATTACATGTTACTGCAAGATGGTGGGGATCTTTGTATTCATGACCCTCATTTTTACCATTGTGTTTCTTGCATTGTTCATTATTCTAACCATTGAAGCCCATACATTTTACAGTAGATTGCAGTCTTAACGTATTGAAAACTTTACTGCATCTCCTTCATTGCCTGTGCGTGACTGACACTTGTTGCTTATATGAGAAAAGGGTAATCTCTGTTTAACCACAGCCTCCCTGAGATGTCGCACTCTTGAGGCCATGCGTAAAGGCTGCCACAAATCACCTTTTACTGTTTGGGTTTTTGGTGAGGTACTGCTTGTGAGCCGGGAGGGTTGGGCCAACAGTTGCGATTTGTTGTAGGATTGGCCTAGTCGCGTACAAACAAAAGTGCTGTTTTCCCTAAACCAGCAGTCTTGCCTAGAACAAAAGTAAAACTACGACACAGGTACAAGGTCCTCTTCGGGATTGCATGGATGCTGGCTGCTCTTCTAATAAGGCAATTTAACTGAAGAGTGCCATGGTCAGTCTGACCTACCCCATTGTCCAAGCTCCCCGGAATGGTGAGTGAGCTCACCCAATGGTGAGTGAGGGCTACTGTTCCTGTAAGACTAATGCACGTGGTGACTGAAAAGATCCCCTACCATAATTGGTGGAATGGAGCCTTTCTTTTTCAGTTTAGGTTCATGTAGGGAGATTGATGCACTAGACCACATAATTCTCCCTAGTTTTGTATCCCTAAAATTATTTATTGGTACACCAAAGTTTCTGACTTGGTGAGTTAAACTTGAATCCATAAAATGGTAATCATTTTGATTGTGAACTACTTATTAACCATGTCATCTATCCTTAGTTCAGATGACTTCTTTGTAAACCTAGACTGCCATCTTAATACATTTCTATGGGTCTCTAAAAAGCTGTGTATTTCCCTAAAAACACTCTGCCTACAAAAGCATTTAGGAGGCACCAATTTGGCTGACTTCAAGGAGATACCAAGTGGCAGCCCAAGGAGCAAAATGGTTCAGCTCCTCTTCCGATTTCATGCTCCCTTGGCTCTCACTAGAACAACCACTAACAGATCATCTTCCACTACCAAGCATCTTAACAATCAAAATAGATAATTCCTTTCTCAATAATGTTATTGTGAATCATACAAGGCATACCCTCCTTCTCCTCAATGCTCTCCTTTCCGATATTAAAATCAGACACTCAATACAAGCCTCCATTTGATTTAACAAAGACATCAAACGCGACTCTAACTCCACCTCAGCCTACTTATGGAGGTCAACAGGAATCTTCATGTAGGTGATCTCAGTAGTGAATCTAACCCCCTATCGTTCAGTGATATCTTATTAAAATTTAACATACCATCCTCCAACTTTTATGACTTGTTGAAATATCTAAACATGGAGCTTTTCCATTCCAACCCGCATCGCCACCAACACTACTATCCAAGTTCAAGAGAGGTGGTCATGTGGCATCTCAGATTTATGCTAAGCTTAACCCAACATCCATCTCGCTTCACTAATCCTTAAAACAGAAATGGCAGAATGAGTGGTCAAAGGATGGTCTACAAAAGCCGCTGGACATCAGGCGGCATAAACTCTGGTATTCCCCCTTCTCTAAGAAAATAACTCCAAATCTTGCCCAGACTAACTTTTTCATCTTACACAAGGCATACTTCACACTTCATCGACTGTCTACACTAGGCCTCTTAGACAACAGCAAATGCTGGAGCTCCAAGGCCTCCCATGCCGACCTCCAACACGTTATACTACTGCCCTCTGTTAGTGAACTTCTAGACTAAAGTCCATAAAACTATTAATATAATATTCCATGCACAATTCTCCAGGAATTTCTTATTTTCTGCGGAGTATATCACCCTTCATACTCTATGAACCTGAATCAAGAAGAACTCCTATTGGCTAACCTTCCATTTACCATGGCACACAAAACCATTCTCTCATCATAGAAATCACTGGATAATGTCTCCTATCATGCTTGTTGGGAATGGCTCAGACACACTAGAGGGGCACATGCAATTCTCTCCACACAATATACATGGATTTCACAAATAAGACACTATGGAGCAAACTTGACCGATACTTGGAAGTAAATGACCCCCCCTAAATGTATGTTACTACTTCCGAACAGACATGTTATTCAATAATCTCCATACTGTCCTTCCGACCCTAGCACACTGAGCCGTATCAGCAAATACCTTAAGAGTCCTGACGTAACCTCTGTCCAAGACTAGGCCATCACCTCTTTATCCCTTTCCCCTTCTCTCCCCCTCCTCCTTCCCACACCTTTTTCCTATCTTCTCTTAATTCTCTTACTTGTTTGATTTTTCTTCCCCACCAACTGCTGTGCGTAATATAATCTACAGCTAAGTGGATTACATACACCTATGTACAATCCCTTATTATAACTTGACTAATGTGACTCGTTCATACATCCTTGGATGCACAACACTTTTCTATTCAGAAAGGGGAGTCCCAGAAGTAATGTAAGGTGGATATGTGGAGAATCACATATGAGTCAGAAGTCTGGAATCCAGATGGAAAGGTTGCAGCAAAGGAGAAGGTGTTGGCTGGACAACACAAGAGATCGGAAGATTCAATCCGGTTATGGAGCATGTGCAAGAAGGTAAGAGGTAAGAAAACTTATCTCTATTTCAGAATGATCTTTATGATGACTCGGTATGGGCCCATTTAGTTAGTACAGAAGATCAGATGCAGTCCCTGTATGGCGAAGGTAATGCACTTTAAGAGTCAAGGATTATACCGCCATGAAAATGACTGAAAGGAAGAAACATGCAAAATTGAAATGTTCTCCTCTTCATAGGTAGCATTTAGTCCTTCACTGACAACTGTTGTTTGAAGAGGGGGTATAAGGAGAAGATAAAGCACAACCCTCATTGACTCATTGATGCTTGAAAGAGGGGTGCAGAGAAAAGTCCACAATATGGCAGTCATTGCCTTTGGTGTGGTCTGGTTAGCTAGATTGATGATGAAGCATTCTAGTTAACCGTCAATTACAGCTTGATCTGGATTTAAGTCATTCTTTCATCTCCAGTGTTCTGCTGCAACTCTTCTGGTTATGGGACCAAGTTCCGCTGTCCATTTTCTTCACTTTTCCTTTTCTCATCCTTTTCTTTCTGAGTTGCACTTATTGTGGCTTAGTCGTTCAGCTTCAGACTTCAGCATTGCTCCCTCACTGTATTGAAGAAGATCTGTATGCAGAAGTCATATCAATCAAGAGGTCTCATTTTTAGAAAAATAAGAAAAAACAAAACATCGACATCTGAAATTCAAAAAGAAAAATCCCATAGCACCGAAGGCATTCCTATTCTGTGGGGTCAAAAAAGGGAACTTAGTAGGCCCACAGCGAATGTGAGGTGTATTCTTTAAACACTGATTCCAAGCAGTCCAAATAATTCTGCCCCGTCCCTGTGCAAAAAGGCGGGAATAAAATGTATAAGTTCTGAAAAGTTTTTTGTGCCTGGGTATGACCATGTCCAGTAAATTCACCACCTTCTCAATTTTCCCCAAATACCCAGAAACAGGGCAAACCTGCCCTTTTCTACAGGTGAAAATGGCCAGCAAATTGCAGGAGCATGCAGGTTGTGGTGCGCTAGATACAGATTGGCAAGTTATGCCCCATTCTAAAGGGCACAGCTTCTAATTGGAGGTAATTATTATTCACAACAAATTCCAAACCACTGGGTAGCAAACCTCACCTGATATGAGAATTATTTCACCCCCTTCGACTGCACTTGTAATCAAGGCCTGATAAAGTGCTACAAAGTACAGAGGTTGTCCAGACTTAAGGGTCGAACTAGTCCAGCATTAGAAAAACATCACAGAAAGGGGCTTGAAGAAGGGGTAAATGGGGTCTAACTGAGTAGTGGAGGGAAGAGCGAAAAAGCAGAAGAACAGAGTAGGCACTTGAAATGAGGAGACCAATGACAGTGTAAGCACATAGTGAACAGGAGTGAAAATACAAAAGTGCTGATGGATTTTGAGAGAATGTTGTTTTGTACTTGAAGGGAATCTGAATGAATGAATAAATGAAAACACCGACTGACACCAATAGACTGGAGGTCTGCAAGCTCAATCTTGAAACCATTCATCTCTGCACAGTGGTGTTAGGCAAGCCCTTGTTGCGCAGGGACTCCCCAAACCTTCAGGAGACCCCCCTTTAGCCCAAAGTCAATACAACTCACTGGGATATTAGGACACTCAAGGGCCCCTCATCACATTCTAAGGGGGCGTCATTTGAAGTCACACCACTGTCTCTGGAGAAGGCAAGGTAAGTCGTAATAGATATAAAATATGAACGGAATTGTTTTGGGATGTTTGCAGAACAGGATAGGATTTTTATATTACCCTGTGTGAGGGTGGGGTGGCTGTTTCACTCTTTAGGGGTGAGAACTAAAAAAGCACGGCATCCCAGACATGCTTGAGCACCAGAGGGAGGTCTTACTTCTCTGAAGTGGAAAACCTGCCCTTTCTTTTGATTAAATAACTGCTCCTCGATACGGAGAAAGCGGGTTGCAAATATCCATTTTCAAGCATTAGTCTTAAGTGTTCTCCTTTGCTCCTTTGTAAGCTGTTAAAATTCCTTATGCACCCGGCACGTCTCGGTGCCTTTCTCCTCAGCACACTTTAGCATCACTGGCTCGCCCATCTAAATCAATAACGGTGCATGTCCTATCACATAAATCTACAAAGACTTTTCCAGGGCGCCCTGGGAAATGTGACTACTTCAGAGCACTGATGTGTTAATATGCTTAAACTACTAATTAACGAATAAACAGCTTTAGCTATAAAACTGCCTAGGCCCTCTGAGGGAGAAGAGGAGAAAGCCCAAGGAAAGAGATGTGAGCCTAATAACAAGCAACAACAGGACGAAATAAGTAGAAGGACTGTACAGTAAGAAAAATAAATTGCACTGCAGGATTTAAATACTGACTTATCATCATAATAATAAATTGTTGTATATGTTCACGACCAGACCGCATGAGACCTTTATGTACCATGCCGAATTCTACTTACACGTGCATGCTACAACCACATGCTTACCAACCAAACATGGTTCGAGAGCTACAATATACACATAAAGTCATACAATTGGTATATAATAGAACATAAAGTTCTTTATACCGCACTTCTGCTGTTCATTAGTGCTGTAAATTACAGATGTTACAATTGCCTCAAATTAAAATTACGGAATCTACAGTCCTCCGAAGAATGATTCCGTTTGACCAAGATCAAAACTTATTACCTGCCGATCACTTCATGTTTCAGTGGCAAGCGTTGAAATCAAAAAGACATCCTGCAGGTACATCGTGTTTTTTTAGAACATGACCTACAAGCCACAGTTTTCTAAAATAATTTGTGAAGATTGAGGGGTTAATTTAAAAGTAGTATGAGAGGGTCTGGTCATCATTAGTAAAACACTGCATTAATTTGTCTGGTCATCATTAGTAGAACACTGCATTAATTATATAAAAAAAGAAGTATTAGATATTAACGCTTTTGTCTATATTTTATTCCCACTAAAGAGAAGGAATTACTTTGAAATGTAGATGTGTGACAATGAGGGGTCCCATTAGACAAAGGCTTTGAAGCATAAATTGATATACACACGTGCCTATGTTGTGCAACATATTAAACGTCCTTTTGTTTAATATGTTTAGAAGAACTGTTAAGTTTAAAGAAAGACTAAGGCAGGTTCATAACTAGTATGTCACGTTCACTTAGACCAGTTCCTTTCACTTAAATCGCTATCCCATATCCTACAAATATGTCACCCCGCTTGCAAATGTGTACTTATATATCAATCCTCCAAAGCGCTGACCTACCTTTCACATCAACAACTTCCTTACTGTCTGACACCTGGCAATTGGGTGAGGCATACAGTGAGATTTTCTGCTGCCATGAGCAGACCCTTGTAGGCTTTATCTTGCTAAAAAAGCTCATCAAATGAAAAAAAAATGTCCCCGTTGCATTTTGAAGAAAGCGCATAAGTTAACACTACCCAACAGGTGAAGTTTTAATTTTGTGTTTGGTGTTTGGAGGTAGGGCAGGAAAGACATGAACATAGGATGAAAAAGGACAGCTAAATACAGAACGTACTGAGATAACAAGTTAAGGCTCATGATTGTGGTAAGTGGAAGGTTAAAGGTAATAAGAAGGTGGAAGGGTTTGAAGAAGGCATTCTTCATTTGCTGGTTGTGGTGTTTAATAGAACTGTGTCACAAATTCAGTAATAAATAATCCAAGATTTTGAAAAAGTAAAAATAACAATTAACCTTGGAGTTATTAAGTGACCCGAAATTGAAAGATGGGGTCAAACCACTCCCTCGTGGCAGATCTTGGCCTACCGCTCCTGTTTGTGTGTTTCCAGACAGTCTAGATAATTAATTCTGAAAGGTATCAATAAATGCAGATGTTGGCACGAGGGAATTCACTCTAAAAAGAAAATGAGCCACCCCATTCTCCCATGACAGGCAGGCGACATGCTGGCACCACATAATGCCACAAATAAGGCCAATGTATTTATCTACTCCATGCCACACGCTCGCCATGGAAATATCAGCGCAGGCGTGTATACCCGTGTAAAAATAATTAAACCTGAATGCATGTATCAAACTGCTTTCATGCGACAGATTTCCAAAATGCATAATGGGAAATGCCATTGTTGTGGTAGACCCGATTCTGTAATGTATTCACAGTTCTGAACGCTGTCGGTTCTTCTTTGCACTTCCCTGCTTGCTTCGCTGCAGTAAATCTCCATGTTACAAAACAATCACATCAACAAATGTAGTACTTGTCAATTGAAATATTTACCATCAGAATCAAAACATGACAGTAAAGAACAGCAACATTTCTCGATCCTGGAGAAAGGTCCCTTTCATTGTTTTACCCTAGGTTGCTCTTCAGAGCAGAGACGCATTTCTAAGTCTTCACAAAAAATAAAAATAAAAAAATAAATTCATAGGCTTAGATTTTTCAAGCAAACAATAAGTTTTCATAAGGACTGATGGACTTGTGAATGTTGCTCTTTTATATTTAACCAGCAGTGATCAAAAAGTATTGTTCAAATTCCCTTCAGTGGGTCAAATGTGGGTAGGATAAACCTTCTAATTAAAAAATAAGGGGACTAATAAGCGTGCACAAAAATGTCACATGAAATCACACAGTAGCAAGTGAGGTCACAAACACTATCATACCATTCACGTTGTTAGATCTGCAACAGCCTAAAACTCTATGTATTAATGTAAGAAGCATTCTGAGTAGCCACCTAAATCAGAATTTATTTAGACACGTGATAAGTGGATCTCTAGAGAGGCACCTAGGTTGGAGCAGTCACATTTCTTTTTAAAGTGATCTAAGGTAATAATAGTTACTGTTTTTAATATCACTGTAGTTGGCCGAATAGTTGCTGCAGTGGCACTCTTTTATACATTATGGGGGTCATTCTAACCCTGGCGGTCATGGACCGCCAGGGCCAACGACCGCGGAAGCACCGCCAACAGGCTGGCGGTGCTTAGGGGCCATTCTGACCGCGGCGGTACAGCCGCGGTCAGAAAAGGGAAACCGGCGGTTTCCCGCGGCCCCAGGGAATCCTCCACGGCGGCGCTGCAAGCAGCGCCTCCATGGGGATTCCGACCCCCTTCCCGCCATCCTGTTTCTGGTGGTTTTCACCGCCAGAAACAGGATGGCGGGAACGGGTGTCGTGGGGCCCCTAACAGGGCCCCATTGAGATTTTCAGTGTCTGCTTGGCAGACACTGAAAATCGCGATGGGTGCAACTGCACCCGTCGCACACCAGCAACTCCGCCGGCTCCATTCGGAGCCGGCATCCTCGTTGCTGGGGCTTTCCCGCTGGGTGGGCGGGCGGCCTTTTGGTGGTCGCCCGCCAGCTCAGCGTGAAAGTCAGAATGACCGACGCGGTCTTTTGACCGCGGTACGGTCTTCTGGCGGTTTCCGCCAGGCGGGCGGCTTCCGCCGCGCGCGGGGGTCAGAATGACCCCCTATGTGTATTATGGTACTATTCCAAGTTAATTCTGAGGGATTTTAAGGATTTTTTATTGGTTCAAACAGTCAATATAAGGCACACAGGTGACAGATTTTGCCAAGAGCTTTTTGAAAGCTAATTATTCAGTCCAATATTATATGGAAAGGAACAGCATAAGGGATCATGTCATATCGGTATCAATCATTTGCTTGGGTTCTGTGAAAGTGGTAAGCTGAGGTCTAGGCTTATTTCCTGGGCAATTCACACACTGGCCAAAATACAAATAGGAGAGACTATCGGCCTTATTACAAGTCTGGCGGTCAACAGACCGCCAAACTTGCGGTGGCAGTCAGACAACTGCGGTTGTGGCGGTCAGACTGCCATATTTTGAGGCTACCGACGACCCTGCCAGGATCACTGATCCTGACTGGATGACTGCGGTGCAATTTGTAATCTGCCAGCTCTTTACAACCGTGTTCTCCACCAACCTTTTCATGACGGTTCGACTGCCATGAAAAGACTGGCAGAAAACAAGTGCAGGGGGCCACAGGGGGGCACCTACACTGCCAATAGCAGGCAGTGCTTATTTCAAGGGTGCTAGTTAATCCTGTGTGCAGCAGCATTGCCGCCTGCTCCATTTTGGCCAGCGGCAATTCTGCCGCACCTTTCCCACTGGGCTGAAGGGCAGGAACCAAGCACAGTGGGGAAATTCATAATAGGGCCGGTGGGGAGAACAACACCTCGACAGCGGTCTCCTCACCACAGTTTTGGCAGTCGACAAAGACCACCGCCAAACTCATAATCAGGCCCTATATTATATCGTATAACATTATAGACATGACACCAAAGGGTAATTTTATTATGTCTAAGATAATTCAAACTGTCATTATAATACTTATTTAGATGAGCAAGTGTTAGACTTTTGAGTTCATTCAGGGTCATCCCCAATCTTTTTGCCTCCTGCCTCCTATTTTTTCTGACCTGTTGCGGTTGGCTTTTGAACTCTGAGGACTTTACCACTGCTAACCAGTGCTAAAGTGCATATGCTCTCTGTGTAAATTGTATTGTTGATTGGTTTATCTGTGATGGGCATATTTGATTTACTAGTAAGTCCCTAGTAAAGTGCACTAGAGGTTCCAGGGCCTGTAAATCAAATGCTACTAGTGGGCCTACAGCACTGGTTGTGCCACTCACATAAGTAGCTCTGTGATCATGTCTCAGAACTGCCACTGCAGTGTCTGTGTGTGCAGTTTTAACTGTAAATTCGACTTGACAAGTGTACCCACTTGCCAGGCCTAAACCTTTCCTTTGCTTACATGTAAGACACCCCCAAGGTAGGCCCTAGGAAGTCCAAGGGCAGGGTGCAGTGTATGGTTAAGGTAGGACATATAGGCCCTCATTACAACCTCAGCGGTATCTGCCAATAGCCCTTGGTCAAGTCCAGAGTGGACAAGAAACGGGCTTTACCTAGTCTTTCTAACAGCTCGTCTACCCGAGGGATGGGGTAGGTATCAAAATGAAATATCGCGTTTAGCTGTCTAAAATCAAAACAGAAACCAATCGAGCCGTCTGGCCTTGGTACCAGGACGATTGGAGAACACCATGGGCTTATGGAGGGTTCGATTATCCCCATCTGCAGCATTTTCTCCACTTCTTGCTCTACTAGGTGTTTTTGGGCTTCTGGGATATGATATGGCTGGAGGCGCGCGATCTGTCCATTTGATGTTCTAATGTGGTGTTGTGTCAGAGAGGTCCTTCCAGGTTTTGAGGAAAAGAACCTTGCATGTTGTTGGAGAAGGGTGTTGAGTTGTATTTGCTGATTGTGTTGTAACGTGGGACTGATCTGAGGCTTGTCAAGCCCCGAACTCTGAGCAGTAGGACACAGTTCTATTTCTAGAGTCTTGTTTGGGGTCACAAGGAACCTCATGGATATCGGCGAAAGGGATGTGTCGGGGTCTTCCCATTTTTTTAACAAGTTAATATGATAGATCTACGTCTTTCTTGGCCCCCTTGACAGTTCGACTAGGTAAGTAACAGGGGTTACCGCCTTCACTATTCTATATGGACCCTGCCACTTAGCGAGCAGTTTATTGTCTGAGCTAGGGAGTAGAATAAGAACTTTGTCATCTAGTTGTAGCTGTCGTAACTTTGTGCCTTGATCATAATACCGTTTCTGTTTTTCTTGGGCCTTTTACATATGCGTATGTACGTCTTCCCAGACCGTTTGTAACTGGGCCTTTAGTTTTTGGGTATATTCTAATATCTGCTTTTCGCCTCCTTCTTCCTCTTCCCATAGTTCGGCAGCCATATCGAGAAGGGTACTTGGTTGACGTCCAAAGACCAATTCGAATGGACCGTGATCGGTGGAAGCTTGGACGTGAGATCTTATTGCGAAGAGGACGAGGGGTAATTTCTTATCCCAAACCCGCCCAGACTCCAAAACGGTTTTTATCAACAGGGACTTAAGAGTACGGTTGTATCTCTCAACAAGACCATCTGTTTGTGGATGGTATACAGAAGTCTTTAGTTGTCTGACTCCCAGGATTTGACAGATCTGTGTTATTAGGTTGGACATAAATGGAGTTCCCTGGTCAGTCAGGATCTCTTTTGGGAACCCCACTCGTGAGAAGAAACCAACCATAGCATGAGCCACATTCTTAGTTGTCATGCTGGAGAGGGGTATGGCTTCCGGATATCTTGTAGCGTAGTCCACCAGGACTAGAATATAAGTATACCCTTTTGTTGATGGCAGGAGGGGACCCACTAAATCCGTTCCCAACCTTGAAAAGAGTACATCAATAACAGGCAACGGCTGTAACAGGGCTTTCCTTTGGGGCCCGGGACTATCTGACATTTGGGCATTGTATGCAAAAACAGCGTATGCGGGCATATACTCCTGGCCAGTAAAACCGGAGTAGTAAATATTTCTCAGTCTTTTCGCTACCGAAATGCCCCCGTCTGATTGTGGGCTAAATGGAGTGCTTGAATCTGGTATGGCTCTGGTATGACTAGTTGTCTCTTTTTGTGGCTGTTGTGATTGGTGATTCTGTACAGGAGACCTATTTGTATTATAAAATAAGGACCCACCTCGCCGGTGACCTCTGATTTCACCTTTTTCCAGGCATTCTGGAGGGTGGGGTCCTCTCGTTGACTACTGTGGAATGGGGGTAGGGAGGGGACTGTTATACTCCGTACCTTTACTGGTTCCTCCATCTTTTCTCTTAAGACGTACAGTTTACTCTCTTTTCTCTCTCTTACTAGGTTTGTACCTCACTGTTCCTGCCTTTATCAAGGTCCCTGAAACGGGGGCCTCCCCCCACCATGACTCCAGATGACTCTTTCTCTCTACACTCTGTAACAGGTCAGTGAAATGTACATAGTCTGTACCCACAATACATCCTTCCACCAGGTGTTCAATGATAACCATGTTCAGCGGATCCTGTCTCCCTTCCCATTCAAGGGTAACAGAAGCCAGGGGATAGTCCTTCAGTTCTCCATGGATGCAGCAGATGGAAACTAGTTTCTCAGGTATTTGGACGTCGGAGTAAACCAGGTCGGCCCTAATAACAGATTGGCTATACCCAGAGTCCACTAAGGCTGTGATTTTGTGGCCATTAACTGTTACATCACGGGTATATCTGGAGCTGTCTTTCCCTGTATACAAAACGTGACCTCGGGTCATACCAATCTCCATGGGTTCAACCCTTTCCTCCTTGTGTGGGCACAGTCAGGCAATATGGCTCCACTCCCCGCAACTATGGCACTGGGGCTGTTGCATTGGGCTTTTTTTCACTAGCCCGAAGACTGGGTGCTTCTTCTGTGCTCCTTTGGGGAGTAGGCCGGTAGAGTATCCCTAGGGGTCGGTTGGTCAAGCTCATAGACTTGGATGGACCTGGTTTAAACTCAGTTGACCGGTGGTATGCAGAAGCCAGGTCGATAGCCATAGTGGTGTCCACACGGGATGTTGTCGTATCCAGTTGCGGGTAACGGCAGGGAAGGCTTCTAAATATTGCTCTAGGAGAATGGTCTTTATGATATCCTACCTCTCAGTTCCAATCGGGCCCAACCATTTAAGTCCCAGATCTTTCACTCTGCAATATAATGTTCTGGGATCCTTCGCAGGGGACCACCTAGTCTTTCTAAACCGAAGCCTGTAATGTTCTGTATCATGTCCTACACGTTCTAGTATGCTTCTCTTTATCTCTTTGTATGGAGTGGTCCAGAGTGGTCCCAGATTAATGGCTTGGTATGCGGCCTGGAGATTACCCGTTAATAATGGAGCCACATATTGCCCCCACCGTTCTTCTGGCCAAGTAGCAGAGGAAGCCAGCTGCTCAAAATTCGTGAAGAACGTGTCAGGGTCTTTCCCTTCCTGATATTTTTGTAGGACAGAGCTGGGGATGTTGGGGTGGACATTGCTGGCCGCTATAGTATCTGTCAGCTTTTGTAAGGCTGTCTCATGTACAAGCTGGTTATTCGCGATGACAGTGGCCTGGCTCTTAAGAGCACTTTGGAGTGCTTGTCTATTGGCTTTAGCCTCTCTTTGATGTGGCTCCCAACTACTTAGAGGTGGCATTGTCCCTCTGCCGACTGCTGAATCATGTCCTCCATGGTTCTCCGGGGTTGGGTATCTCTACTTTCTTATCCCACTTCTGACACCACTGTATGGGTGGGCGTAGCGGGATAGGACAGATAAGACAAATCGGGTTTGTAGCGATTTTAAGGTTGGTGTTTATTTTCATTAAAGGTCTCTTTTCTACAATTCAATAATTTCCAAGTCCCAGTGGGTATAACGTATTTCTTTCTTCTTCCTTGGTAGGTTCTCTTCGACCAGTTGGAGGCCTCATGGTGGGGTGATGTCAGCAGAGGAACCGGGAAAAGAAAGAAAGCAAGGTAAGTCTTTTAACGTGGATTCTGGGGGTCGTATTAGTAGGGGGGGTTGAGAGGGTGCGGTGAGGTAGGAGAAAATCTGTGGTATACCGTAACCGGAAGTGTGTCTCACCCAGTAGTGTAGTCTTTCACGCGGGTCTTGGGTTCTCAGGTAATGTGTAAACCTCTGCCCACGTCCCTTTAGTTATCCCTGAACAGAACATAAAGGAAAGAAAATTATTGATATTAGGGTCTGTGAGTCAAGTTGGGGAATGGGGAGTTCAGTCCATCACCTTATTAATAAAATTATGCCCATAGTGGGAAAAAGACGAAGGAGAAAAGAAGGGAAAAATATAAGAGAACTATAAACACAACCGCTACATACGGATTCAAAGTAGGGCTTTTTCACCTTTACAACCCTATGCTTTACTTAGCTCATTTCCCTTCCTCCCCTTTTCTCCCCCCCACCTGCCGCTCCCTCTTCCCTCCCCACCAGGGCTTTATACCCATTGCGAATGAAGGACCGTAGCTGCCAGAGCCACGCCCCTCCAGCAACGTGGCAGTTACTGAGCGTCTCGGGGCCTCCTTGCCCTTTGTCTTGACGTTCTTCTCTTTTGCGGTCTCTTGGTCCTCAGTCTCTCTTCTGCTTCCACGTCCTCCTCCTGGGACGCGGGCCGTCTCTGAGGTCCGTCTTTTGTTTCTGAGGGAATCCGGATTTCCAGATTCCCTCCATCCTCTCCTTCTGGGTTATCCCCGGCGGTGCCTCCCGGGGTACCCTTGCTCCTGCGGGTCGCTGCTAAGGGTGCCCGGCTACACGCACACTCGTCCGTGCAGGGTTATTTTTGATGCACCCAAGGCACATTTTCATACTAACAGTGTTAGTGTGTGTTTAAAACTACATGAAGATTCTTTTAGCTTTTTAATTGATATCTTGACTTGTGTATTGTGGATTTTTGTCATTTTTGGCTTGGTTTGGTTAGACAAATATCTCCTATTTTTCTAATCCTGTGTTGTGTTATTTTGTAGTGTTTTCATTAAGTTACCTAGCACTCTGAAGTTAAGCCTACTGCTCGTGCCAAGCTACCAAGGAGGTAAGCAGGGGTTAGCTGAGGGTGATTCTCGTTTACCTTGACTAGAGTGAGGGTCAATGCTTGGACAGGGGGTAACCAGACTGCCAACCAAAGACCCCATTTCTAACAGTAAGTATAAAGTCAAGTAATTTATTTGCTTTCCACAGAGGTGGATTTAAAGTCTACAGAAGTATGGTGAAAAGATTAAGAAATAATATGAAGATATGGGACCAGATGCATAATTTTTCTTGTTGCAAAAACTGGTAAACATGTTTTTGGCCACAAGAGTTGCTAGATATTTTTTTACAGCCTGCTATATCTTAGGGCCTGAATACGAGTTTGCTGATATGATTCACCAGTGGGTAAACCCCTCTTTACCCAGGGTCTGGAATTACGAGTTGGCAGATATTTAATGCATTCGATAAAATACCTAAACTTTCATTAAATTTTGGCATTTCAGGTCAGGCCTGACAAAATTTATTTGGGGGAAAGCTTACAGTATTTATCGTATCGTATGGATTTTGGTGCACTAACACCAAAATACATATGTTATTGTCCAGAAACTCATAATAGGTGTTATTTATCGGACCAGATAAATAATGTACCTCTTGGTATCATTATTTATCAGGTGCGATAAATAGCACTTAAACTAATTATCAGGGTCTGAGATTCTAAAGCAGCGGTTCTTAACCAGTGGCCCGGGGACCCGTGAGGGTCAGTGACGCTTACACAGGGAGTCAGCGAAAACTAACGAATATTAACAGATTAATGAACTGCATATAAATAAATAAACATAAAAATTAGTAAACTCTATGAAGACATACAAAGCACAAGTTTTTAATCTTTTAATGTAAGGACGCTCAGGGAGTAAACACTACTGAGGTGAATGTGAACTGCTGACCACTGGTTCAGAATTCAGAATTGTCAATGTGGACTTTCATCCTTCTATGGTCACTAAAATGAGCACTAGATTATATTCAGTAAAAAAATAATCACCTAGGGAAAAAAAGGGTTCTGCAAAAGTGCCAATGGCAAAAGCACTATACAATGAACACATTTAAACACTGATAAAGACATAAGGTGACACTGAACGTCTGGAAAAGTGGGAACCCTACAATCCACACAGTTCTTTATTTAGAGGTGGGGAACCACCAGAATTCTGACAGCAGAACGTAGTCTGAATATGCCGTCAGAAACGTTTGACCTGCAGGCCATGCACCACACAGCTACTGATTTGCATACGCTGGAAGGCCCACCATATTTGGAGTGGGACCTTGTTATGTAATGTGTTATGTAGTTAAGAATGTTTGTAGCGTTCTAGTAGAATGTTATTAGGTAAAAGAATGTGGGTATTGAATGTCAAAGGAATGGAATGTGAAGGGCTGGCAGTTGGAGATGATCGGGTGGCAGACAGAAGCGTTGGCGTGTTAACTACAACTTGAAATAAACATCAGTTGAAGAACACTGCGTTTGATCTACGTTTATACAAGAAGAAATTTGGCGACGAGGAATCTTCGAGGAACTTTACTGGATCTTCAAGAACTCAAGACTCATGCGGGAACCACTCCCCAGGACCGTCCAGATGGAGTGAGTACACGCCAACACCTCCCCGCACCCCAGGAACCTGAGTTGTCCTTTTTTGGGGGGGACCGCCGCCGTCTTGTTTCCGATTTCCAAAGTCTTTGTCTGGGCATTTGGGGGACGGCACGCGCAGTGCCGGTCACCACACTCACGCTTCCACGGTTGTGCGCGAGCGTCTGGATTGCTTAGAAGCGCCGCAAATAAGGCGGATCTTGGGGGGGCGCGAGGCACTAACCGCCGCACTCGCGCCCACAGCTGTTTGCGCAAGCCGCGCTTTCTTCACAGGATTACTCAACCTTGGTGCGCGGTGCGAACCGCTGCACTTGCACCTACAGCCAACATTGGACGTTGTGCCGATCTTACCTTCTTGTGCGTGCAGAGCACTGTGGTGAGATCCACCCTCCTCGGCCCTGCTACGCCTCTGATTCACACGCTGTGCATACTCCGCCCACGGCATTCTCCGACTGCGTGATTAAGGCGTGTCCTAAAAGGTTCAAGTTCTACTTCCTCTAGGAACACTGGTATGACTGGTGTAAATTTATGTCGGAGGCCATCTTGGGTGTACTACTAACACATTAAACAACAACATAGTGGTGGAGAGATTTCCCTTGCCAAGGATATGTGAAATGCTTGCCTTGACAAAGGACATGGAATGGTTCACCTCCATTGACCTGTCGTCAGTTTACCATCAGGTCAGATTACATGAGGATAGTAAAAATGTAACTGCTTTCATGACTCCTCAGGGTTGTTATCGTTATCTTCGAATGCCTTTTGGATTGGCCTCAGCTGCAGCAGTTTTTCAGAAATGAATGCACAAGTGCATGAACTTTTCAAGGATATAGAAGGTGTGATCTTCTTCCAGGATGACATTTTAATTATGGGGAAGAATAGGAAACAACATGATGCTAGAGTTAACAGAGTATTGGGTATTTTAAGGGTTAAAGGCTTAACAGCTGAATTTTCTAAGTGTAAGTTTGGTGTTCAACAATTGAACTATTTGAGGCATGAAGTCACTGCAGGTGGGATTAAACCTAAACAAGAATTGCTGTCTGCTATTAAAGATGCTCCGGCACCTAGTAACAAGGACGAATTAAGATCATTCCTTGCCTTAGTGGAATTCTATTGGAGATTTGTTAAGAACTTCTCAGAGAAAACATTTAGTTTAAGACAATTGTTAAAAGAAAAATGTAAATTTGTATGGACCGACACATTACAGGAAGACTTTGACTGCATAAAACAAGAAATTTGTGTGGGTAAGACGTTGGCAGGCTTTGATCCTAGACTTGCTTTCATTCTCACCAAGGACGTGTCTAATAGAAGTTGTGAAGAAAAGGGGGGAAAATTATAGGGATAGGCGCTAACAGAATATCACCAAAAATGTCTTTAACAATAGATAGTAAATACGGTGCTCCCAAACGGAGGGTCCTCCCAGCACCTCCAGTGTTTCTCCATTAGGAAAAACCAAACTGATTCAAAAGGCCAGGGCACTCGTATGAAACAAGATAAGAGTCTGTACAGTTAGGTTCTTGGTCTTCGGAAAATCAATATATAATCCAAACAGAGTTAAAGTTCAGTGTCTTTATTCTTGTGCGAGGTTCTCATACATGTTCATCACATCAGAAAGATTCCATATGTGGTCATCACAACAACATCCAACAGCCAACACGTGTTTCGCCTCCGAGAAATTAATCTCATTGACTTCCTCAGGGCTGTAAGAAACATAATAATGAGCTTGGTCATAATCTGTAGTTATACATGATTATGGAAAATTAATACCTGGCACTAAAATCATGGCCAAGTCCTTCACCAGTACCACGTGAGTGTCTAAAATCATCAAGTGGCATTACCAAACGGAGCCACAGAGAAAAAACTGTGATTACAGTTAATCACAAGTGATAAACTTGTTATTATTATAAATATCACCAAAAGTTTGATGTGCACGTGAAACGAAGTAGAAATTGAGAATTAGAAATAGGGATAAAGGCTCCCACTAGATATGTGGCGATGAGAAACGGAAACTAAGGTTGAGAAATATACTCTTGATGACAGGGTGTCATTAGGAAAAAAGGAAACAGCTTTTACTTGGGAGCACAGTAATAAGAGTATTCCCTTTCTTGATGTTGAATTATTCATCCACAAAAACAAGATTGAAAGCCGTCTCTATAGAAAAAGCACGGCATGCAATGCAATACTACATGCAACGAGCTCACATCCCAGGCATCAGATTGATGCGATTCCGTTTGGTGAAATGGTCCGAGCTAGACGCAACTGTAGCTTGGACACTGATTTCTTTGAATGCATCAATGATATGGAGCACAGATTTAAGCAACGGGGATACAAACCATGTAGTCTTAAGCAAGCCCATAATAGGATTTTAAACATTTCAAGAAGTGACACTCTCAAACAAAAATCTAGAACATTTAATAGTAACATTTGTTGTGTAGCTGACTATTCACAAGCCACCTCAATACTACGCAAATGTATGACAAGGCATTGGCCGATATTACGAGCGGATACAACTCTAAGAAGTTTTATTTCAGATACTGCACTTCTTACATTCCGTCGTGGCAGAAATCTTAAGAATACATTATGTCCTAGCTACCCTAGTAAACAACACCACGAAGATTGGCTCACTAGCCGCAATAATGGATTCTATCAATGTGGGCAATGTGGAATGTGTAGATGGGCAAGAACGGGGATCTCTACCTTTCATAACCAGATTGGTGATCGATTTCCCATCACCTCTCACATTACATGTAACAGCAATTACGTAATTTACATGATCATTTGCAAGTGCAGCAAATACTATGTAGGCAGCACTATCAGATCCCTCAAAATAAGAACGAGCGAACACTATCGAGCAGTGAGACAAAATGACAGTCGGTGTCCTGTGGCAATACACATCAATCAAAGCCCGGCCCAGGGCCTAACCAAAAGCTTTGAATTTTATGGGTTTGAGAATATATCCAAAGACCCACGAGGAGGGAATAGAGAATTACACCTTAGAAGACGTGGATGTACTTGGATCCTCAAATTAAGAGCAGTGGAGGAAGGTATTAACACAAATTATGAAATGGAGTACTTCCTAGGTGATTAATTTTACTATCATAATAACGTATAATTTTTACACTGAATGTCCAAATATGAACTTAATCATTACTGTCAAACTCTATCAACATAGTATACAACACTACCTAATATGGAAGAATAAGCCCAGTTTAATTCTGGTGCTAAAATGGTGAACTCTGTTCAAATGTGAAGTGTTACTATTATTACAGTATTTACATTACATATGAATTCACACTTTATTGGTAAGTATCACCAATCTTTGATGATCACGTGAAACTAATAATTAGGACGATGACTACTTAGGATTACTTGCCTGATTACACTTTGTTTTTACTTTTTTATATCATCTCTTATTCTTGGGACCCTTCAAACAAATTACTTCTAAGTTACATTATTCTCCTCATCGATTAAAAGAAGGACCAAATAAACATACTGCCCGTCATGCTGAAGAATTTTATACACACTCCTGAGACCTTACTCTGTGTCGTGTGACACCTTATTCGGTGTCTTTCTATCAATTTTGTAAGTGCCTTAGGCTGTTCGCATTAATTAATGCAGAGCAATTTCAAGATGGCCCCCCTTTTTTTCTTTTAACACTGTGTCCTTTTTCTGTTTCGGGCCAGCCTTTGATTCTCATCATCCATTAAAAGAAGGACCAAACAAACATACTGCCCGTCATGCCGAAGAATTTTATACACACTCCTGAGACCTTACTCTGTGTCGTGTAAGACCTTATTCGGTGTCTTTATATAAATTTTTGTAAGCACCTAAGATTATTCGCATTAGATAATGCTTAGCAAATTCATCCACCCAGTTGGACACTGTCTTTTAGTTGTGTCTTTCACACTCCAAGATGGCGCCCATTTTTTCTTTCAACACTCTGTCCTTTTTCTATTTCGGACCAGCCGATGATTCTCATCATCGAATAAAAGAAGGACCAAACAAACATACTGCCCGTCATGCCGAGGAGTTTCACACACACTCCTGAGACCTTACTCTGTGTCTCTTCTATACCTTATACCTCTAGGTAGGTGACATTAATGTTAACTTATGTATTTTGCACTTTATTTTGAGGGGGCTGAGTCTAGTTGCTCAACTTAGAAGCAACATATGATTATAATTTTTGTTACATCGGTTTTAGATGAGACGGAGTGCTTACACGTCCTTTTTCTCTACATACACGCCAGCTTAATTATCGGAGAGCAAGACACAGCGCCCCCAACACAAGAATTTACCCAAAAGAACTGTTTTGTTTATAGGTACGTGACCTTTTACTTTTAGATTTATGCAATATTGCTTATGCTTGTCACTACTTCCTTAGTATAGCGATCTTCTCTTCTAGATTGCACCGTAAAAGAATTTGGATCCATACGTGCTGACTTATGAGTACTCCCTCACGAAGACTCGGGGATAATAGTGTTTTGCCCCAGTCACGTGATTCCCACTACTTTTTCTCTATTTGTATGTGATAGTCCTTTTGTTAGTTCCTTTTAAATTCAGCTTACTCATTATCTTCCTCCTAATGACTTACAATCATTTTATTTCAGATCGTACATTATCTTGAAGAGTTTTACTTGATTAGGATAAGCCATCTATTCATGTTAACACCTTACTTATATTTTGGTACGTTTTCCTTTATTCAGACACACTTGCGAATGCTTAATTTAGCACACTCACTCACCAATTTCCTAGGTATTATGACGCCTTTCTGTTTCTTTTTTTCCTAATGACACCCTGTCATCAAGAGTATATTTCTCAACCTTAGTTTCCGTTTCTCATCGCCACATATCTAGTGGGAGCCTTTATCCCTATTTCTAATTCTCAATTTCTACTTCGTTTCACGTGCACATCAAACTTTTGGTGATATTTATAATAATAACAAGTTTATCACTTGTGATTAACTGTAATCACAGTTTTTTCTCTGTGGCTCCGTTTGGTAATGTCACTTGATGATTTTAGACACTCACGTGGTACTGGTGAAGGACTTGGCCACGATTTTAGTGGCAGGTATTAATTTTCCATAATCATGGATAACTACAGATTATGACCAAGCTCATTATTATGTTTCTTACAGCCCTGAGGAAGTCAATGAGATTAATTTCTCGGAGACGAAACACGTGTTGGCTGTTGGATGTTGTTGTGATGACCACATATGGAATCTTTCTGATGTGATGAACATGTATGAGAACCTCGCACAAGAATAAAGACACTGAACTTTAACTCTGTTTGGATTATATATTGATTTTCTGAAGACCACGAACCTAACTGTACAGACTCTTATCTTATTTCATACGAGTGCCCTGGCCTTTTGAATGCGTCTAATAGAAGTATTGGTGCCGTGCTAAGTCAGAAAAGTATCAGTGGTGAAGAGGTGACCATAGCATTTGCCTCTAGAGCACTTTCCTCCACAGAGGAAAGGTATTCAGTTATTGAGAGAGAGGCTCTTGTGGTTGTTTGGGGCTTAGAGTATTTCAGGAATTTTTTGTGGAGTTTTGACATTGAAATTAGATGTGATCATAAACCATTAATCAAAGTATTAACCACTGAAGGATTGCTAAAGGCCACGACAAGAATAGCTAGAATGTCAATAAGATTGTTGGACTTCAAGTATAAATTGGTATATGTCCCAGGAGTTGAGAACAATGTGGCAGATTGTTTGAGTAGATTGCCCCTACCCCTCCAAGAATCGGTGAATGACGATGAAGGGATCACTGTTGCTTGGTCTGGGAATTCTGAATGGAATGCCATTAGTTCTGAGGTTTGGGATGAAAGAAGTCCAAATGATCCTATATTATCTACGTTAAAGAAATATATTCAAGATGGTTGGCCAGAGAAAAAAGGGATTGCAGCTGAGCTCAGAATTCTCTTTGATTTACGTGATGAATTGTCAGTGGACCATGACAAGGTTATGAGTGGTGATAGAATGGCTCCACCTGAAAAATTAAGGGATTCCATCATTAAATTAATCATGAGGGACATTTAGGCATTCTCAAGACTAAACTAAAAATTAAGGAAAACTATTGGTGGCCTGGTATGGATGTTAATATTGAGAGGATAGTTAGAAATTGTGATCTATGTATGAATGCTGACAAAATCTCTGGTAACCTTAAAACTAACTTTACATCCTGTGTCTTGCCCTGAGATGGCTTGGGAAGTTATTGGTTTGGATATAATGGGGCCAATCGTTGAGAAGAATATGGAATGGTACATTATAGTGGTGGTAGATTACTTCTCAAAGTGGCCAGAGATTAAATTTGTTACTAAAGCTAGTTCAGAGAACGTTCTGATGTTCTTGGATGAGCTTTTTCAAAGGGAAGGGTTACCTAGGAAAATCATCACGGATAATGGTGTTCAATTTAAAAGTGAGGAAATTAAAGAATTTCTGGAGAGGAATGGTATTGAACACAAGTTGGTTTCGGTCTACCATCCTAGTGGGAACGGTGAAGTGGAGAGATTTAATCGAGTTATTAAAGATTTGTTACAATTAGCTAGATATAAAAATGTTGACTGGAAAACCTGTGTTAAGAAAATGATTTGGATGTACAGAACCACCCCGACTGTAACAGGGCACACTCCATTTACTGTCATGAGATGAAGAATTCCATTCATGAAGGATAATCAGGTCTGGTTAAGCAAGTCTAGGATGAAGGAATGGTCACCTGCTGAGATTAAAGAAAATATTCAAAAAGCACAAGGTCTTTATAAAAACTATGTGGATTTGAAGAAAGGTGCTAAGGATATTAGTTTAAAGGAGGGTGATGTTGTTCATGTCAAACTACCAGGCATGGTAAAAAAAGGAGATGCCAGGTTTTCTGAACCTAAAACAGTTCTTGAAGTATACAAAAATTCTGCTAAATTGAGTGATGGGCAGGTGTGGCATATGAGCCGTTTTGCAAAGGTAGGAGGAGATTCTACTGTTGTGGATGGAAATACTTCTGCAGAAGCTACAAAGAATTATTCATGGCTAGATACTGTGCATAATGACATTTCCACCGGGACTGAAGATCTTATGGGAGCTGAAGAAGGATATTCTGCGTATGAAGGTGCGAGGGTTAACAATGACAGTTCAGCACATGAAGCGGAAGTTACCAACGACCATTCAGCACAAACTGAAAGGAACGAAACTTATAGAAGTAAATTGGGTAGAGATGTTAAGAAACCTTGTCTTTGTATTTAAAAGAGTACGTTGTAGATTAGATATTTTCTTGATTTCTCTCATTCACCTGGTATTATATAAAGCGGGAAGATGTGTTATGTAATGTGTTATGTAGTTAAGAATGTTTGTAGAGTTCTAGTAGAATGTTATTAGGTAAAAGAATGTGGATATGGAATGTCAAAGGAATGGAATGTGAGGGGCTGGCAGTTGGAGATGATCGGGTGGCAGACAGAAGTGTTGGCGTACTAACTACAACTTGAAATAAACATCAGTTGAAGAACACTGCGTTTGATCTATGTTTATACAACAGAGCTCCAATGTCAATTGTTCCTTACTGAGACTGCCATATAAGGCACGAAAGACCCTGGAGGAAAAAATAATCGCTGACACCCATGCAAGGGCCAACACTCCAAGACCCAGAATGAAACACCCAAATCAGGGTTTTGTTCTAAGACATAAAAACTCACTACCAATAGGGTCATCACCATGACATATTGTCAGAAGGGCATCAGGCTGTCATGATGTGTTGGCAGGAGTATTTGCGGCAAAAAAGATCCACCAGAGTGAAAGATTTCTTTAACAATGGAAGGCGGTATTCGAGGGACAGATGGAGAAAGGGGCCCTATGTTGTCCTGTATCTAAATGACCTCTTCATTTATTCTATTCAGTAGTTCAGTATAATGCCTTTATTTAATGGTGTACTTTTGTTTTAGTTAAAGTGCAAAAATGCATCCTTGACACCTTAGCAGGCAAATTCTCAACTTTTCAGGCCTGCACAAGCAGATCAAGGAGGAATGGTGGAGAGCTTTCTTTCTAAACGGTTAAGAGCTCTCGAAAGTGCCTACCATTCTTCCTGATTCTCTCTCAGGGATAAAGTGGATGTGCCCAGAGAGTATTATAAAGAACTCTTGGTGAGCCAGTTTATCCCTTTCAGCCTGTGAAATGACACTGAAAATGTATGTGATAACAATCAGTGATTAGCAGCCTACCCATAATGGTGATATGGCACAAGTTGACATCGCTGCTTGACTCAAATAGGAGGACATCTCTAATTTGTCCCTTACTCCTAGGCTTAAAGGTGGTCCAAGATGATCAGGTTAGTTCAGTGAGTTAAACACTTGCCACTTAGATACACAGTGATTTGCAAGTCATGTTTGGCCTAATGCTCCGAACTTGGGGGATGGAAGAAATTGTTACTAGATCTACATTGCCATGCACAATTACATTTTTTGGGCCAGAACAGTGATTTTGAAACTCAGAAAATTACTTTCTTTCTCCAACTTTGGTACTTGCTCTCTTGTCCTTTGTGTTGCATTAATGCTCATTATGGCTGCCATACCAGTATTAGCGATATTTTTTCCACAATGGTGATTTTGTCCTAAACTTTTATTAGAAGATAACAGGAAAAAAATGCACCCTTCGACAACAGATTATAACTCTAAAAAATACAAATCTGGTTGACAGAAATCACAATTTTCCAATCACGTTTTAAACCATGATATTTTGTGTTTACTCCCTTTGACCCTTCATTATATGTTGTTTTGTAAACAAAAAACAAAAGAAACAAAAAAAGTTGTTTTGTAAAAAAAAAAAAAGAAATCACTGAACGGATTCTTAAAAAATGACAACATGATAGTAAGTTGTACAAGCAGTGCTTAATTTGTGCTTGTTGTTGCCGGTGCGGAGCACCGGCACTTATTTTTGTGGGCTGCCCTTAGTTTTCTGTCTCAAGTATTTACTGCGAGCAAAAGACATGTGGGAAAGACGGAAGAAGAGAAAAATGAAAAAGCGTCAGAAAGGGGAAAAGCAGGAAGCTGACAGAGTTAGCTGAAGGGGTAGGGAGGGGCTATAAATGGACTGAAGAGGCCCAAGGTGGCTTAAGGATTACGCTGCCTAAGTATTATGTGCTCGCACTTTTAATTGCAGCAGCCGCGTACTTAAGAGGAGAGTTTTGAGGACTGGCACCTTTTTATTTACAAATTAAGCACTGTGTACAAGGCTGCTTCACCTGATCCAACTTTCATAAAATTCTGTCCTTTAGGTTTTACAGTAGGTGCCACAGTTTTTCCATAAGGGAATTAATAAAGGGAAAATTACTTTTGGGGTCACTTCTCTAACTTTTGCCTCTTGATGGATAAATGCATTAGCCATGCGAAATCCAATGTCACTATGATTATGGTGTCTGTTGCTAAACTTTTAGTAATAATAATTCAATAAAATATTAGTTATTGTAATAATACTTATAGTTATAAATACAAGGAAACCAGGAAGAGGGTTGCGTCCTCTCTAAAGATGGTGAACCTGCTACCCATTATTGAGCAAATCTCCATCAACGACATTCTAAATCTGGGAAGTTAAAATGTCTCTTTTTCCAGCACCGTTTTTAAGTAAAGTATGAGTTCAAGAATAAGCCAACCAGCTTATAAGTGTGTTTCAACATCATCAGAGCTTAGTGAGGAAGTACAGCTTTGTCTATAAGCAACCAATGTAAGTCAAAACCACAAGTTTGTAAGCTGGGGGTGTCACATACGTTATGCAAAACAAGTTAGGAAACTAGATCATTTCCTGCCTTTAGGTGGAGACCTGATACTTTTAAGAAGTGCATGTTCAAAACTAGCAACATACTTATTCTTACCACTTCAAGTATTTGATTTTGCAGCAATATTTAGATGCACAAAATCAGAAAAGTGAGAAATCGTATAGACATTTTGAAAACATGTTTAAGCACATGATTAGCTAGACTGGAGTCTGCTGATTTCAAAATGACAAAGGCATTTTATTATTCAAGATACAGTCATATCACTCTAGATAGTCATAGTACCATCTAGGTCATACTGGATTAATTAAAAGTAGCTTCTGACAAGCGTTTCATTTGCATTAGAACTCATCATTGGAGGCTAGCTTTCTCTGTGCAAAAGGGATACCCAGTATAAGCCAAAACACCCACTGAAAGCCAGGGGTGCTGCATCCATTGTGTAAACTGGGGTAGTGAACTCTGGGTAGTTTGCAGTCTTTAGGGCCAATTCTGCACCTTTTCACCATTTTGGAATGCATTTTGGGAACATCTGAGAAATTAATTAGGACTTTTAAGAACTAACAGATATAAAACTAGGCACCGAGTGTCCCTTAAGACTATGCACAGCCAATTCTTGTAGCCAAGGTAAGTTAAAAAAAGAAAGGCAATCGTGCAAATTCCTTGTTAAGTGGAAGCTCTGGTTCTTTATCAGATAAGAAACAACGTCATAAAACCCATAAAATGGACACAATCTAAAACATAAAAACAATGGAATAGTGCACTGATGACGGCCTTATATATGATGTCACATCTGTGACCCATGACACCAGTGGTGCCATCACAAATCATATTACCATAATTATTGCTCAAAGTAAACAAACAGCTGGGAAACACTATTTGGCATCTTTACCTAAGTAATTTTGTTGATAGTCTGAGAAATAAGGCATCCTGGGATTAGGGATCCAATGAAATTTGCTCTGTCTGTATGTTCATACATTAGGGCGATATTGTTCATGACGTGTTTACATTTTGTTATTCTTTACCCCCTTTGTTTTGTCATTATTGCTTTATAGATGCACAAACCACAAAAAAGCAGGTGTTATGTGCACTGGCAGTCACACATAACAGCCCTCATTCTTAGGGTGGAGGAAGAGTATCATCGGATGTATGTCCAGGCATACCCCTTGCATGAAAGTACACTAAGGGCACAAATTAAAGTTTGGCAGAGAGGGTACTCCATTGCAATGACTTCCAACGTGGACCATCCGCACGTTGGGGACAGAGCCCACTTTGGCTCTGTTTCTGAAATACTTCTCCTATGACGTGACGGAGTATGGCCATCAGAGGTGAACCATCCGGCCATTATCGCAATTTAGAGTGTGCTGTTGGATGGCTTTTTTGTATGCTGTCTGTCACCACGAAGGAAAGTAAGAAAACAAAATGACTCCCAAACCATGGGAAAATAACTTAAATGGTGTGTGTGTGGGGGGAGGGGTGCATTAGTTTTACACTCTTTCTAAAATGGACTCCTGCAAAAGTTTGGTGTACGGGTGCATCACCAAACAGGGATGCACACCAAACTTTTCAATAGCTTTGTATGAACCGCAGAGGTTCCTATAAATTCATAGAGTTCACTGCTGGTTTAGCAATGAAATCTCAATTTGAAGGGTGGAGTAAAGGCAGAGTGGCATATGTATCGTCTTCTACCACTCTGACTGCCTTTACTCTGTCTGCCAAGTTCCAAAGCAGTTTGCTTTGTGCAGCAACCACTGAATGCCACAACAGCTATAAAACTAAGTGAAAATAAAGTACACTGTTGATATCAACACTCGATTCAGTTCACAGTGTTTCCTGTCCTTTGGATATACAACCAGGTAGAACTATCAGAACAGGGTATACCCGATGCAATGCAGGGTACCACGCTCTTGTTTCAAAATGTATTTGCAAAATAAACAAGCACCTGCTTTCGGTGCTTGCTTGCTTTGTCATGGTCTTTGCAAACCTTTATTGGTGGTAAAGTTGTCAGGCCTCTGTCAATCTAAAAAAATATATTAGTTAAATGCAACAATATTTTTTATGGTATTAAAACGTATACATTGCCATAGTTGTCCCTGGCAATTAAGGGAGCTACTTTGTGTGTGGGGCTGCTCCTTGTGAAAGGATAGAATGCCGTCACTCGCAGTGATGCTATATGCGGTAGAAGAAAAATGTGAGACACAATAACAGACCTATGGATCAAAAAGGGTGGATGACCCTGTAAGCAAGCATATTATGTATATAATTTCAGTAAAACCAGAAGATCTTGGTTTACGCCTAAACTAAAAAGCAGTACTGACATATTCAAGTGGCAGCTTGCAGCAGCTACATCACTAGGTAGCATCTTTTCTTGAACAGGTGTGTATGGAAGAACTGTGTTTTTTTCTTCCCCAGAGGGTATAACTTCTGTATATAGATCAAGGTGTCAATGCCTAGCATATATTGGAGAAGAACACTGAGGGCCTGAATGGAATTGAGAGAGAGGCCTAGAATGGGAATCTGTATAATTTATGGACCTTGCTGTCTGGTTCATGCAAAATAAAGCTACCAGCAGGCCTGCACTGTTGCTGCCTACAGACTGATGCCCTTACCTCACTCCTCCCCTGAAATAGCTGACCTCAGAGCCAGCAGTGCCAGAGCCTCCTAAAACATCTGCAGAATAACTAATGAGTGAATATCTGCGACAGGGACAAACTGCGTTGGTGAGCATCATGTGTGTCTCTGTGAAGGCTTATAACATTTCTGCACGTTTTCTGTATCTGACAAAGCAAGCTCCGATCCTGCCTAGAATGTGCTTGTGACCCTTATGCAGCTGCTCAAAGTGCATGTGTTCTTTGTAAGAAAAAAGAGATTTTGACTGCTAACAGCCCAATACATTTCCAATAGCATTTTCCACAAATAATCCTAAATGTTAACGTTATGAAAATTCGAGTGGGGCCGGAAGACGTTTGAGGCCCAGCCCTCAAAACAGTTTTTCACAGAGCTTTGTTCTGAACCCCATGAAGTATGTCTAATTTTTAGTGGCAGTGCAAAAACCATTTGTGGTCTCTATGTAACATTTTTATAAGGGGATCTTTAATGAAGAATGCAGTTTGACTAGAGATCATCAATTTTTTTGAGACAATAATAAGAATTTATGAGAAAAGGGGAAGGCTTGAATTTAACTTGAGCAATTTTTAATAGCCAGTTAAGATGTTTAACGTAGATGTAAACTACCATGCAAGTGAGGGCCATAATAATAATTGCTACTGTGTGTGCCTTTTGCAGCAGGCATCATGTTTCATTGAATTTCAGCTGACTGCACTACATTGATCCAAGCACAAAACTAAAAATGCTGTGTCTACAGACGGGAAGAGGCCCTTTTGTCTGAATTAATTTACCTGCCTCAGGAGTTTAAGATTAAATCAACATGACTTAACAAACTGGTAAACTTAAAACCAATTGTAAGCAACGAGCTATAGACTTTAGCTAGTCTTTTGTCGGGGGAGTCTGGGGGTGGCCAAATTAATTCAGCTGGTGAGTGGATAAGTGGGTTTAATCTTGAAATACTTATACCCACCCAGTTGCTCAGCATCTAGGATATAATGAAAGGCAACACAAAGTTTGACAATTACAGGCTGCAGTGGATTAATATAGATGTTAAAAAGCGTCGAGGCAAGGCGTATTTCAATGCAAGTGGAACCATTATAACATTTTGAGCTCAAGAACTTCCATTATCAACGAAAGAATGTGCATTGACGGAAAAGCTAATGGTACTCTCTTAAACAGCGGCACCAGCATGTCTGATCTACCATGTTGGGGAACAGACAGAGCCACACAACATTTCAAACTAACATTATGGTCTGCTTTTACTGCACTGATGGAACGGGAAGCATGAGGAACTTTGATATGATTATAGTCATCATCATGCCCGGTTCACAGACAGGTGCAATACCATTGCTAACAAAAACTGATAATGAGACCTCTCAACAAGCTAGCCTGGGTAGACTTCTTCACAGCCTTCTCAATGCCTATAACGGACATCAATACCTCATGCTTCATGTTGACTGTTTTTGCAACCATTCTGACCTGATGATCGTAGAATGTATGCCAAGTTACTTGGTGGTACTCGCCCCATAGACATCTTCAATGCTCTAGGAATACATTTAAAAATAGTCAAGATCTAGTACTCGACGTAGGAAAATGGTGCACTTGAAGTCCCAAACCAGTCTATACTAAATATGGGCTGGTTTTTATGAGGGTTGTGATAGTCGGCAATTCCAACAAAATACTTGTATTTAATAGCTAAAAGATTAAGGAACCATCACTGATTCTGAAGTATTTTTTTGACAGATATCAAGCATAGCATAAGCAAATACAGAAAAGGAATCTATTTTCTGATTCTACAAAACTTGTACATTTGACTAGCCAGGAGACCATGAAAAAACTGCTTACATTTACAGAATGTTTGTATTTGGGCTCCACGTCCTTCACTCAAAATAAAATTGAGGAAATCTGCTCATGTTTTTCTTTCGCAGTACACCGAAAATGAAACCAACAGAGCACATGAAGGCAATTCTTTAAGAAAATCTTGCAGAACGGCGGTTTGAGGGTAGACCTCATTCAGTAAAAGGTACGAATAACAGGAGCTTATGGCAACGTTGAAAAACCAAATATGCTCATATGCTGTATTCCGAAACAAATCTATCTGTAGATAGTGAACCAACACCTTTCTCAGGAACTGGACAGGAAACCTCACAGCATAGGACTTGCATTATCCCGCTGAATTAAAAGAACACATGTGTCTTTTACCTCCCTCTTAGAGGAGCAACTCAATGTGGATGTGAAAAATAATAATACAAAAATATATATATATATATATATATATATATATATATATATATATATATATTTCCCTTTGTCTTCTGATTGTAGGGATACCAGACACCTATAAGCTTATTTGTTTCGCTTCTACAGAGGGTGCAAGCAATACAAACACTTGCAAGTTAAATCAAAAAGATTAAAGGTAAAGCATTAATTTCATAATTATAGCCAAACATGGTAAAACTATATATTTTCTGATTCTGATCACCTTGAGCATTTTTACCATCAGTGGCAAAAACTCTTACTTCTCAATTGTTTGCTCAGTGACTAAGTTTTACTTGAGATTTTGGCATGGAATCCCCGAAATATGGCATTTGGTTTAGACAATCATCGTACAGTAATATGTTGGCAAGAAAATTAACCTGGGTACTTGGGTGTCTGCAAAAATGTTTTCAATGGGGGCAGTCCGCAGAGTCCCAGACTGTTTTTGGCAGGGGCCACGGCCATACTAGTGCAGGCAGCGTAACGCTATGGCAGCCATTGTGTTCTGCTGCACTCTGAGCCTGCACACCAGGCTGTACCTAAATCCAGGGGGTAAGCGCTCCCTCCCCCCACACCGCAGACGCCCATGCCTGGGTATGTATTTTCCTGAGTCTACCGATTGGAGGCATCTATCACCAAATATAGGTTTTATGGAGCTTCTCGCCTCCATCTTCTCATAACTCAAGCATTCTCCTAACATGCCTTTTTATCTTTTAAAACAAAGAGAGCAAATCCATGTGTTTTGAATGCTGGTCACCCCTAATAGGAGGTCTCCCAGTTTCAGAATGTCTAGCCACAAGACTTCAGAGAAAGAAGGAATTTGCATTTTTTTGCATATTACGACACAAAAGAAAGCATTTTTCATCTGTCAGACTCACAAATGAAAACACATTGAGCAAGATGGGACTAGATCTGTGATTTCCTAGAATTCGAGAAGGACGGTTATAAGCTACGTATATGTTAGAGAATGGGATTGGAACTTAAATTGCTAAAACACCATCAGTACCCTGACATGCCAAAATAGCATCAGTACCCTGGCATTTTAATGGTATTTAATTTTATCAAAATCGATTTATGTCTGTTTAGCTTTGCATATCGTTGTGTAAGTGTTTGTAAGTGTGCACTTTTGGTACAGGTTCTTCGTGGATATCCAGGGTCAGGAAGCAAACCAAAATTGGTTGTGGCAAAAATGTTTAGACCAAGAACAGAGTGTAAGGAGGCCACAAAATGAATGGGCCTAAGGCGGCTTTTGTGACTCTGTCATGCCAGCCCACTCTGCTGTGAAAGCAGTCCCATAACCGACAGCCAGCTGAGAAAATGCCTGTGGGATAATGGCCAGTCTGGCTCCTGAGCACATGAAAGAATCTTTAAAAAGAATGATATACATTTGTGTAGATTGATTTTAGGGTTTTCATGAGTGTGCGGCGTTTGATGGGGTGCCTTCCTGTGTATTGGTTACATTCGGAAGCAGAATTTTATGCTTAATGGTTATGTTTGTATGTGTTTAGGATTTCTGGGTTGTTGCATATATGTTTTCCCTTGTCACTACTCTGCCCCTGATCGGGATGACCAGCGGGAACAGTGCCATGATATTGGCCTCAGCTCCTTTAAGGGAGTCAAGGCCAATATTGTAGCACACAGCACCCTCTTCAGAGCAGACAGTGCGTATTCCGAGGGTGCTTGGCTTGGGAGCCCCTGCACTGTCCATGCCATGGGCATGGGCAATGCATGGGACCCCCTGTGGTGCCCAGCATACCCTTACTGCCAGCCTTTCCATGGTGGGGTGACGGCCATGAAAAGGCTGGCGGTAAGGCCAGTTGTAATCAGTCAGGTGCGCCGAGTTCAGCGCCGCCGTGGCTGAGTACTACTCACACCACCATCACCCCATTGGGAACAATGTTCTCGGCAGGAATTGCGGTCTCCTGGTGGCTCCTCCCACCAGGGTTATAATGTGGCGGTCAGACCACCACTGTTGCCGCTGTCCGACCTTCTCCGCAAGACTGGCGGTCCTTGGGCTGCCAGACTCATAATGAGGCCCTATGTACTTGTCATATATGTGCCATTAATATTTAAAAAGTTATAAAATGTAAGCATGAACACATTTTTATTATGAAAATATGCATTAAAATACTATGAAATATAATAGCAATTATTAGCACTCACTAATATATGTTTATTATATGTATAGTTAAAAACGTTTTATTGAATGTTCATTGAAAAATTAAAAGAGATTTCTTAAAAAATAATTAAGCAAACAAATGTGAAAAACAACACAGGTCATTGTTAAATGTATTTATAAAACACTATACCAAAAGTTAACAATAAACATGAACAAAATAAAGAGAAGTGAATAGATATGTAATAGGTAAAAGATATGTTAATAAAAAAACTATGTGTAAAAAATATGTGTAAAACGTATCATAAGTTTTAATAAAATCTAGGTTAAGCAATCCAAGAGTATATAATATTTATACAAACATACAAATCCTACACACCGCCCATAATTAAAAACATACACATATTTAATAGTTTGGGAAGGTTTGGGATGTTAAAGGGGTTGTATTTACTATTCCCAGGCAAGTTTAAGCTACATTAAGGAAGGTGGTAGACATTAAAGGGACTGCATTTAACATTCCTATTCCAATATAAACTAGTCTGAGGGACGTTTTGGACATCAAAGGGACTATAATTACTATTCCCACTCCAACCTACAATACATTGGGGAAGGTGTTTGGCATTACAAAAACATATAAATACTATTCCCTCTCAAATGTTAGCAGCATTGAGGAAGGTGTTGGACATTAAAAAGTTATATTTAGTATTTCTAGTGCAATCTATGATACATTCGGGAAGGTGTTGGGTACTAAAGAGGTTACATTTAATGTTACCATTCCAATCTATGCAACACTGGAGAGGGTGTTGGACATTAAAGGGGTTACATTCCCTATTCCTACTCAAATCTAAGTTATATAGGGGAAAATGTTGGACGGTAAAGGGACAAAATTTACTATCCTTACACCAATCTAAAATTTTTGGGGAAAAGTGTTGGACATCATAGCGACTATATTCAATAATCCCCTTCCACACCACATGACACTGAGGGAGATGCTGGACACTAAAGGGGATACATTTATTATTACTGTCCCAATCTAAGCTACATTGTGGAACATGTAGGGCATTAAATGGGTTACTTGTACTAGTCCCACTACAATCTAAGCTACATTAAGGAAAGTATTTCATATTAAAGGGGATACATTATCTGTATCCCACTCCAATCTAACTACATTCGGGAAGGTGTTGGACATTAAAAGGGCTCAATTTACTATCACTACTCCAATCTAAACTACTTTGGTGAAAGTGTTGAACAGTAAAGGTGCTATAACTACTATGCCTGATCTTTTATAAGCTACATAGGGTAAGGTGTTGGACATGAAAAAGTTTGCATTTACTTTTCTCACTCCAGTTTACGCAATATTGGGAAAAGTACTGGACAGTAGAAAGGTTAAATGTACTATTTCCACTTCAGTCTAAGCCCGACAGTGGTTAGGTGTTAGACAATGAAAAGGTCACATTAACTTTTCTTTTCGGGATAGTGCTGGATAAATAAATAAATATTCTGTAACTAAACAAAAATATACTAAATATATAAAAAAATGGAAATGTAGTATTTCAAAATATAAACTACATTTATATTTTAAAATTAAAATACTTGCATATATACTTTACATTTTGAAATTGTCTTCATTATTATAAATGTAAAGTAATATAATTATTGAAAGCTTCATCCCACTCTGCCTCCACTCTCATAAACAGCAGGTGAAGGACGATCAGGAAAGCTGGTGAGACGAATAGGGCAAAATAGGCCAAACACACATTCCTCCTCAACCCTCGGGCAGGGCCAAAAGCTGCCAAGTGGTGGGACAGGGTAAAGGCTCTATCTGCAGTGGCTGTATTTCCATGTTCGGGGCAAGATCAGTGGAGCTTTGAATAAATCCTGATTATGGATAGGCCAGAAAAAGATAAATATTGTATCCTTAGCCCTACCTAACCATATCTTCTTAGCCAGGGAATATGGAAGCACACAAATGCCTGTGGTTGTAGGGAATTTTACATCCTCAGTCCATGGGTCAGGTCACAATCAATCAATCAATCAGATGTTTTAAAGCGCACTACTCACCCATAGGGTCTCAAGGCACTGAGGGGTGTGTCCTCAGAGATCAGCTGAAAAGCCAGGTCTTGAGGCCCTTCCTGAACTGAGGCAGCAATGGCAACTGTCTGAGATTAAAGAGTAAGGTTTTGCAACCTGTTGCTGCAATGTATGTGAAAGATCTTCCTCCAGAGGACTTCTTCATGCAGGGTACGTTGGCGAGTGAATGCTGGGATGAACGGAGAGGTCTGGAAATGGAGTACCAGGTGATGCTGTGGTTGACGTAGCTGGGTCTGCTCTCGTGGAGGGCCCTGCAGGCATACACGAGGAAATTGATCCTCTGCTCAACGGTGAGCCAGTGGAGATTTTTCAGGTGTTCTGTGTGGAGTCTAGCACATAAGGTGCGGTGGGATACTGTATTACTGCATCAAAGGCAGCTGAAAGATCAAGTAGGATGAGGGCTGCTGAATGTCCGTGGTCGAGGAGGGAGCGGATGTCATCTGTGGTGGCATCAGGGCGGTTACGGTGCTGTGGTTAGTTCTGAATCCTCATTGGGAGACGTCCAGGATGTTGTTGTCCTCGATGTGTTGGCGTAGCTGAGTGTTCATTGCTTTCTCAGCGACCTTGGCTGGGAAGGGCAGCAGCGGGATGGGGCGGTTGTTCTTGAGATCCGTTGGGTCAGCTGTGGGTTTCTTCAGAAGTGGTCGGATCTCGGCGTGGGTCCCTTGCTCACTGTGCCACTGGATTCAAGCTAGCCTGGCTGATGAAGGGTGAAACCTTGAAACCGGTCCCAGGATGCTTGTTTGCAGTCCAGTGAGGACCTGGCTTGGCAGCTCGGGCTGGACTGTTCCCATGAGGAACAGGTTCAAGACTGATTTGCATATGGCTGGGTCCAAACTGGGGTGGCATGGTGAGCAAAAGAACGATAGATTAAACCCAGATCTGTGACTGGGGGTGAGTGTTTGCATTGTTCAGCACTCCGTCTATCATCCTTTTGTGTTGCTAAAGTTGCCCTAAGTGGGAGGGGTATGCCCAGACGTGGGTCCCTTGCTCACTGTGCCCCTGGATTCAAGCTAGCCTGGCTGATGAAGGGTGAAACCCTGAAACCAGTCCCAGGATGCTTGTTTCCGGTCCAGTGAGGACCTGGCTTGGCAGTTCGGGCTGGACTGTTCCCATGAGGAACAGGGTCAAGACTGATTTGCATATGGGTGGGTCCAAACTGGGGTGGCATGGTGAGCAAAAGAATGATGGATTAAACCCAGATCTGTGACTGGGGGTGAGTGTTTGCATTGTTCAGCACTCCGTCCATCATCTTTTGTGTTGCTAATCCCTCCATAATGCCAGTCTCATGAAAGATAATATCCTCTTCTGGAAAATAATCAATTCCTCTACTCCAGGGGTCAGACAAGACCCCAGAATGGAGATTGCAGTAGCAGAAGAGGATTCGATTGGCTACTTTTTCAAGATATGTGGCATTGCTCCAGAGCTACAGTCATTCGGTCTCTTAACTAGCAACTCTACTCAAATTAATTTACCTCGAAGTGTAACACCCCACTTTGGATTAGAGGAAGAAGTAGAAGCCATTAATGCAAGTAAAGCCAGAAAAGCTCTGGGTCCTTATGGTGTCCCGGTAGACTTATATAAGGCCAATGTACAATTATGGGGCCCTTTATTGACCCAGGTGTTGAGGGCCTGTTGCAATTTAGGTTCTTTGCCATCATGGCAAGATTCAATCATTGTCCCTATATAAAAAAAAGGTGATCGTCTCAACCCAGCCTGTTTTAGACCCATATCATTACTTGATTCATTAGCCAAAATTGCTGGGAGAATCATTTTAAACAGACTACAAGAGTGGGCTGGAAAAAATAACATCTTGTCTGAACTACAGTACGGATTTGGCCCAGGAATAGGCACTGTAGAACAGGGACTGAATTTAAATATTGTAATTGGGAAGTACACAAAGATTAGAGAAGGTAATTTGTATCTGGCCTTCATAAATTTGTGTTCGGCATTTGTCTGTGTAGTCCATAATAAACTATGGAAAATCTTAAAAGAACTGGGGGTAGATATGACAATAATTCAGTTTATACGGGAACTGTACTCAGGAAGTAGGGCGAGGGTGAGATATGGGATAGGGGGGAATGTACCAGACCATTTGGTATACACAGAGGTGTACATCAAGGCTGTGTATTAGCACCCTTCCTATTCTCATTATATATAAATAAACTGGAATCAGAATTAATAAGTAAATGTAATGATCTCCCTCAAATTGGTCATCGCCCGACCCCGGCTTTACTTTATGCAGATGACGCGGTCCTTATGGCCTGGACCCCAATAGCTCTACAAAGACTCCTAGCAACCTGTGTAACTTATATGTCAGAATTGGGCCTAAATGTCAATCGCTCCAAAACCTTTACAATTAAATGTGGCTAGAGATCCACCAAATTTAGAGATGTTACCATGCAAGGTGGGAAGATTGATAGTACCTCAACATTTGCCTATTTGGGAATAATGTTTGATAAGGATATGACATGGACTCATTGTGTAAAGGTCAAGAAATTACAGTTTATTAGGACAGCTATGGCCCTGAAGAACTTTTCTAAGCGATTAGGGACGATTACACCACAGAATATGTTAAAAGTATACAGAGCTAAATGTATCCCATCTGTCACCTATTGAGCAGGTGTATGGGGATATACTAATTGTAACGTGGTTCAAACTGTGGAAAACGATTTTCTGCGATATTTGTTAATGGTACCAAGGGGCACTTCATCATATGTTAATCATGCGGAACTAGGGGCCTCTTACTTGGTGGACCTAATAAATATACAACCCATATTGTTATGACAGAAAGTCTGGTCCTCCGAATATGCTGGCCTAAATAGGTCAGTCTTATGGGATTCTATGGCTTTGCCATATTCTTTAAGAGTCCCATGGCTGAATTATATTAGGAATTTTTTTTTATAAATATGGGACATAAAGAATTTTACGATAGCCCAGAACTGTTGGAAACCTTAAGCAGGAAAGAGTTGAAGTCCCTGTCCCTGAAATATTTAGAAGATTTGAGGTGGCTAGTAGAGTCAAAAAAGTAGTGTTATGACCAATCAATTGATTTTGACCACGAATCGAATGCAATTTTATCTGACGTATGTAGTAAAACTCAGACATCGTTTTCTTTTTACTTGGTTGAGCCTGGACACGTTTTCTTGTTTGGTAGCTTTCCCTATTATGAATGATTGGAGTCCAATATTAGGTGTTTGTCCTTGTGATTTAGAATCAGTACAAAGCATAATACACGTGGTCCTCTTTTGTAAATTTTACAAAAAACAGAGAAATTGTTTTTTAATTCAGTTTTTAAGATTTTTACATATCCGACAATATCGTCCCGCCTCTTTATATCTTCAGATGTTACCCTCTACTGAAATATGTGATATTTTAGCTAATTTCTTAAGCTCCATAATATTTCTGAGAAAATGCATGGACAGAATAGTAACCTGAAATGTGAGGCTCTTAGATTTTTCTTAATTGATTAACATGTTAGTAACGTATAACTTATGCCTACGCATGACTAAATGCTAAATAATAGTATTTTGGAGTAGAACTGGTGAGGATCTTTTTTTATAGTAGTATGAAATATTATGTTTTACATGTAAGTATAATTTAAAATGGATTTTTAACCACGAATTATGATGTATAAATTGTATTTTAGATAAGTTATTGACTGAACGGGCCTAATTTTACGGTCCAATAAGTGTTTTCTATATATATGATTATGAGATGATTTTATATTGATTGTAATGGGAATGTATGCTTTTGCTTTTATGGTCCATGGAGACCGAATAAAGAGTGTGACGAAGCAAATACCCTCTGATGGTATAATATTACTGCAAATACTTACAGGGGTGTTTACTGTTTGCTTAGTAAATAATTCCTCTGATGTCTAAATGGGAAATGGAACCTTCCTCCTCAATTATTTTTCATTTTGACCAATCTGTCAGAAACTTTAAGAGGGCAAAGTAAGTGATCTCAATAAATACTTTTCTAAAACTTAATGACAGCTAGTTGTTATTGAGGACTACTTAGATCACAAAATAATGTAGGTAATAAAAAAAACAAAAAAATGCCCCTAAAAACTTTGGTTTATGAGGTATTAGAATTATGGACCAAAACCTGAAAAACACTGAGCAGCTTAGCTAAAAAGCTACAACAACGCTAGCGCACTGCTCAAGGCCTCAGTATTTTTATTCAGAATCAGGTTCAAGAACATACCAGTCACCGTCTTCGATCTTTTTATTGATGTTTTGAATTTTCTGGAGACAAATGCATTTTCAATTGCTATGGGGTGTGCTCTGAACTCCATTTGGGATTGAGGTATGCTCATCTTCCACCTAGTTGGTCACAGCACACTCTTTTACAGAAAGGAATCTGGAAATGAAATGCTGGCTAATTCTCAAACCATTTGATAGCTGATGGGACGAAATGATGTGACAATTTAACCAATAACACTAGAGTGGTTGTCAAAAACGTTTTGGAAAGTTTGTAAACTTTTTAATGGCTGATGGTAGTTTTGTGTTTTGACCAATCAGAATACAGTTTTCATTAAATAATCGATTCTTTAAGAATTCCCAGTTTAATTCAATACTCTACTCACTTTTGAGTGTAAAATCTAAAGTTGGATAGTTCTGCCACACTTTATCATAACCTTTACATTCAGCCATCTTCCATCTTCCTTACTGTATTCATAACTCACTGTGATCACACTTTTATCATATCATTAAAACACTTCTTTGAAACATGCTTACATTTGCGCTTAGGGAGAACCTCCTTTTCCAGTTTAAATGAGACCTCAAATTACCTGACACTACAATGAAAAACATGAAGACCCAAAAAATACTTCTACCCCTGTACCTTGGCAAAATTACAAATATGTGCATTCTGTAAATATGAAGACTTTGGCCCTCATTACGACATTGGCGGTAAATCCCGCTTACTGCCGTGCAGAAGAACGCCAACACACCGCTGTGGCCACGGAAATCCACCACAGCTATTACGACCCACAGGCCGCCACACCAAAGGTCAGTGATAAACTGGCGATAACAAAACCTCCACCGTCATGCCAACACGAATACGCCCACGCGGCAGTCTTTCAACCGCGGTAAACCATTGGTGGTACACACCGCTGCGCACAATATTCACACACATTTACAAAACACAACCACGTTGGACAAATCGAAATACACTCACCTGATACACATACACACACCACTCCCACACACTCACACCACTATAAAACACACACCCACATCACCCACAAACCCCTACGAGAACATTTGAGAACGAAGCAGAGAGAGAGATATCACCATCAACAAACTAGCATCCACAGGCATACAACACCATCACTCGCACAACATCCACGCACCTCACACAAAACACACAAACACATCCCCTCACACATCACAACACACACCACCTCACACATCACCCACACCACACCATGGCACTGCAAAGACACCCCAGGTTCTCTGAGGAGGAGCTCAGGGTCATGGTGGAGGAAATCGTCCGGGTAGAGCCACAGCTATTTGGTTCACAGGTGCAGCACACCTCCATTGCTAGGAAGATGGAGCTATGGCGCAGAATCGTAGACAGGGTCAACGCAGTGGGACAGCATCCAAGAACACGCGATTGGCATCAGGAAGAGGTGGAACGACCTACGGTGGAAGGTACATTCCGTGGTCTCAAGACCCCAGATTGCAGTTCAGAGGACTGGCGCCGGACCCCCACCTCTTCCCCCACAACTAACAACATGGGAGGAGCAGGTCTTGGCTATACTGCATCCTGAGGACCTCGCAGGAGTAGCAGGAGAAATGGACTCTGGTAAGTCAAATCTTAACTATTACATCCCCCACCCTACCTGCATGCTATCACATACCCCCACCCTCACCCCCATCACTCCAACACCTCACATATGTCCCACTATCGCAAACCACACATCCCAACACCTAGCCCTGCATGCAACACCAAAGCATGGACACCCATCACTAAAGCATGTCCACTACAGATACCCACACAGATCCCCAAACCAAATATTACACCAGGTTCTAGAAAAGAATGTAAGCACTGGGGTAAAGGGTCACCCACCCATTGCACACCATGGCACACACAGATGCAAGAATCATGCCTTTACACCCCTGCTGGACCCCTACCCAACGTCACCGGACAGGAGGTTCCAGACATGTCCACCCCCCCCCCACAGAAGAGGCCCACAGTGATGACAGCAGCTCTGTCCAACTGGATCTAGATGACCAGCCCGGCACATCTAGGACCGCGGGACAGTCGGTTCCCCACACACTGGCACATGCCACCACAGAGCCTCCCCCTCAGGAAACACCAGCACAGCACCCACCCAGCGGGCCCATCCCTCTATCCCCAGGACACGTCAAGCAGTAGTGTGTCCACCACTACAGGGAACCCAGGCAAACCCACAAACCCAAGAACATCAGGGACCTGGGGGCAATGGCAGTGGGCACATGGTTCAGGGGACAGAGGAACAGGAAAACAGGGGAACTGGGAGGACTGCTGTGCGACAGGGGGAGGACAGGCCCAGGGAACCCACTCTCCACGAGGCCCTCTCCAACATCATGGGAGCGTACCATCATTCCCAGGAGACGATGACAACGGTACTGGCCAAGTTTCAGGAGACCCAGCGGCTGCAGGAGGAACAGTATTTGGGGATCAGGGAGGATCTCATGTCCATCAACACCACCCTGGTCACCATTGTAGGGGTGCTGTAGGACCTTGTGAACACCAGGAGGGACACTGTGGTAGAACAAGGGGCCCCTGACACTAGCCTCGATGATGAACAGCCCGCCACCTCTGCTGTGGACAGGAGGCACCGCCACAGGACCACGACACCAGCACCCCACCCCCTGCAGATGGAGAACCACCCCGCAAACGGTCCCTGAGATCCAGGACAAAGACAGAGAACAATGCCAAGACCCCCACCAAGAAATAAGACGACCCTGATTGTCATCCTTCTGTCCCACTTGTCACCCTGTCCATCCTTAAACTGCCTTAGCTCCACTTCCTATGCCCCTTTGGACAATGCACCTGTGAGACAAATAGACTGGACTCTGCCATGGACATTATTCCACCATCACCCCTGACCATTTTACAACCCCCTCCACTATTCTGCACTTAACTAAACATCCTTGAATCACAAAACAATCTGGAGTTAGTCTGTGCTTTCACTAATGTGTATTTGCAATAACTGAGGAAAATAGCAATGTCCATTGTATTGTCAACATACCTATGTCACACAGCTCTAGTCCATGAGGTAACATAGCAGAGGTCATACAGTGGGACCCACATCTGTGAAATGGAAAGGCAAAATGACAGGTCAGGGTCCATACACTGGGCGAAAGTGACAGACATGATAGGTCTAACAATTGTATGAGATGTAGGAGGCTGTGACGTCTTCTAACCTGTGTCTCACTGGAAGTATTGCTGGATCACGTTGTTTCTGTTGTCAATATCCTCTTCTTCTGCCTCCTCTTCTTCACTGTCCACAGGCTCCACAGCTGCCACAAGACCTCCTTCTGGACCATCCTCCTACAGAAAAGGCACCTGTTGTCGCAAAGCCAGGTTGTGCAGCATACAGCAGGCCACGATAATCTGGCACACCTTCTTTGGTGAGTAGTAGAGAGAACCACCTGTTATTAGGAGGCACCGCAACCTGGCCTTCAGGAGGCCCAAGGTCCTTTCTATCACCCCCCTAGTTCGCCCATGTGCCTCATTGTAGTGTTCCTCTGCCCTTGTCCTGGGATTTCTCACTGGGGTCAGTAGCCATGACAGGTTGGAGAACCCAGAGTCACCTGGAAATGTCGAAGGACAACTGTTAGACACACACTAACCCCAGACCCAGAGAACTATTTACACGGTATAGGGTCCTTGTCCTCACCTATTAGCCACACACAGTGCCTCTGGAGTTGCCCCATCACATAAGGGATGCTGCTATTCCTCAAAATGTAAGCGTCATGCACTGAGCCAGGAAACTTGGCATTCACATGGAAGATGCACTGGTCTGCCAAACACACTATCTGCACATTCAATGAATGGTAACTCTTCCGGTTTCTGTACACCTGTTCACTCCTGCGGCGGGGTACCAAGGCCACATGTGTCCCATCAATGGCACCTATGATGTTGGGGATATGTCCCAGGGCATAGAAGTCACCTTTCATTGTGGGCAAATTCTCCACCTGAGGGAAAACGATGTAGCTGCGCATGTGTTTCAGCAGGGGAGACAACACTCTGGACAACACATAGGCTGGGACATCCCTGATGCAATGGCCACTGTTGTTTGAAAAGACCCACTTGCCAGGAAATGGAGTACTGACAGGACCTGCACTAGAGGGGGGATCCCTGTGGGATGGCGGATAGCTGAAATCAGGTCTGGCTCCAACTGGGCACACAGTTCCTGGATTGTGGCACGATCAAGCCTGTAGGTGACTATTACATGTCTCTCTTCCATTGTCGACAGGTCCACCAGCGATCTGTACACCAGAGGATGCCGCCATCTCCTCACCTGCCCCAGCGGACGTGCCCTATGGACGAGAATAGCGAGCATAGAGTCAGCCAACACTGAGGTAGTAAAAATAGATTTAATTGCACACATTTGTCAATCCGCTATGTGCCTGTATCTGTGTATGCAAGGCCTAGATATGTGTGACGCATTTACAAATAATGCTATGTGGCCACCTGAAATGGCGGCTGCCTGACCTGTAAGGTGGGACAAGGGGATATGAGGTAACTCCGCTGGCGTTCTACACCATCGCGGTAGGCGGTCAAAGACCATGGTGCAATCCTGCATTGGTTAACATTGGGCCCTATGGGTTCCAGGAGCCAATGACGATGTACGCCAGCGGTGACGGTACGCACCCCCGCGGACGTCACCGCCATTTTCTGTCTGTTTACTCACTTGATCCCTGACCTTCGACAGGAGAGGACCTACACTACAAGTGCTGCTGTGACCTCAGTCTGGAAGCCACAATGGCTCATGTGTCTGGGGAAAGGGCCCATGCCTTCACTTCGGAGGAGTTGGAGAAGTTAGTGGATGGGATCCTCCCCCAGTAGACGCTACTCTACCGTCCTCCGGACAAACAGGTGAGTACACTGTGAGCATGCTGTATGGTCAATGCCTATTTGGAGTGGTGTGGATGGAAGATACAGGGGGGGGACTGAGGCCTGCATGAGCGGACGGTGAGTGTATGTGCGTCAGGGCAAGGGTGGGAACGTGGGCCAATGACTGTGACGGTCCGGACGGTTAAAGTTTTTCCTTTTGCCCTGTACTATTCCTCTAGGTCAGCGCCCACCAGAAGAAGGATATTTGGCGTGCCATCGCCAAGGACGGCAGGACCCTGGGGGTCCACCACAGATGGAGCACCCACTGCCGTAAAAGATGGGAGGACATTCGCCGCTGCAGTAAGAAGACGGTGGAGGCCCAGCTGGGGATGACCTCCCAACGTGGGAGGGGTGCCCATCGCACTATGACCCCCCTGATGTTCCGGATCCTGGCGGTGGCATATCCAGAGTAGGATGGGCGCTTGAGGGCATCACAGCAGCCACAAGGGGGTGAGTACAGTCACATCCATCTGACTCTGCGCGCATTAGGAGGTGTCTAGGTGGGGGGGAGTGGGCAGTGGGTTACCCTAGGCCAGGACGAGCTTTGTAGGTAAGGACCCTTTGTGAGGCAGGCTATGTGGCACCCCAACCCCACCAGTGGTAAGAGCCATCTCCACCTAGTCAGGCTCCTGTGACTTCCATGTGTGCAGCAATCGGGCATAGGCCTTGATCCCCATGTCCTTGTGATTAATTAGGGAACTCTAAGTGCATGGCGTAGTGCAGATGGCTGCTGTGTCTGTTGTGTCTCGCCAACAGTAGCGGTATAGCATGCACTGAACATGTCTTTCTTCTTTCTTCCCCCCCCCTTTTTTGTGGTCTCCCTGTTCTTGTGTGCATTAGCATCATCAGGCAGAGGAGCATTGGCACCGGAGCAGGAGGGAGCTGCATCCCTCATGGCCCTGGAGGGCGAGACAACGGACTCCGCCTCTGATGGGAGCTCCCTTGCGGTGGCGGGCCCCTCTGTGCCCACCGCATCTACAGGTTCAGCCGCCACCCCCCCTACCAGCACCGCCCTCCCAGTAGCCCCTCAGGGTGTGTCCCGTGACCGCTCACCCAGGAGGGTGGGCATTTCCTTCCCCCCAGGCACCTCAGGCCCTGCCCCAGTCAGCCCTGCTGCCCTCAGTGAGGAGGATATTGAACTCCTGAGATCCCTCACTGTTGGGCAATCTACCATTCGGAATGCCATACAGGGTGTAGAGAGGCAGTTGCAACAAACAAATGCATAACTGGAGGGCATTCATTCTGGCCAGTCAGCCCAACAGAGAGCATTTCAGGCTATGGCCTCAGCAATGATGGTAGCCATTGTTCCTGTGTCCAGCCTCCCCCTCCAACCTCCTCCACCCAGACCCAATCCCCTGTACCTCAGCCTATCCCAAGCACACCATCAGACCAGCATGCACACAGCTCAACACACAAGGGTGGCTCAGGCAAACATAAGCACCACACATCCCACAGGCACTCACACAAGCATCATACCCATGCAGACATACCAACATCCACTGCTTCCACTGTGTCCCCCTCCTCCATGTCTCCCTCCTCCCTCCCAGTCTTGTCTCCACTCACACCTGCATGCACTACATCCTCAGCCACTGCCTCCATCACCAGCATGCCCATCACCACACACCGCTCACGTGCACTCACCACCCCCACTACCATTCACACATACCCTGTGTCCTCTACAGCCATCCACCTCACAACAGCCTCCAGCCCATGCACCTTCACCCAAAGTCAGCAAATGTACACCTCCTACAACCACTACCTCTTCCTCCACTCCCAAAACCCCTCCATCTACCCATCCCAGTGTGTCTAAAAAGCTTTTTCTTTCAAATGTTGACCTCTTCCCTACACCCCCCCTCGTCCGTTCCCTAGGGCCGGCCTTTCCAGGTCCCAACCTAGCACCTCAGCCACCACATCATCGGGCACAGTGGTGCCAGCAATAGCAGGATTTTAAGGTGCGCCAAGCAACAGGGCTGCTAGTGTCCGAATGAGTGAGGCCAAGGACATTCCCCCACCTCCAAAACAGAAAAAGTTGCCCACACCCTGGAGGGAGAAGGCAAAAACACCTGCCACCAAAGGCTCAGGAAAAACTAAAGTTGAAAGTGGCAAGACAGATGCACCACCATCCAAGGTGGGGAAGGGCCAAAAAAACAAAGGCAGGTCCACGTCGACGCCAACATGCACGGCGGACAAGACCGCCAGCAGCACCGCCACCTGCACCGCTGCCACAGACACCGCCGCCAGCACCGCAGACACTGTGCCCTTCACCAGCACCGCAGACACTGTGCCCTTCACCAGCATCGCAGTCAGTGAGCCCGCCACCAGCAGCGCCGCTACTGACACCGCTGCCAGCACCGCAGTCAGTGAGCCCGCCACCAGCACCGCCGCTACTGACACCGCCGCCAGCACCAAAGTCAGTGAGCCCGCCACCAGCACCGCCACTACTGACACCAACGCCAGCACCGCAGTCAGTGAGGCCACAACCAGCACTGCAGTCAGTGAGGCCGCCACCAGCACCGCCGCCACAAAGACCGCCACCAGCACCGATGCCACTGAGGCAGCCGCAAGCACCACCACTACTGACCCCGCCGCCAGCACCGCCAGCGGCCCCACCACAGACATGGCGGCCGTCCCCAGTGGTCAGTCGTACGAGGCTGGTGGTCAGTTCCAGGAGCCTGGGCAGCTTGCACGTTGCACCACCGTCAGTGGAGTGTCACATCCACTACCTCAGTCCTTGGCAGGATGAAGCATTCTGGGCACAAAGCCCCCTCCAGAACCAGTGGAGAGATACATCCACTACCTCTGTCCTTGGCAGGATGAAGCACTCTGGGCACAAAACCGCCTCCAGAACCAGTGGAGAGATACATACACTACCTCAGTCCTTGGTAGAATGAAGCACTCTGGGCACCATGCCTCCTCCTGAACCAGTGGAGATAGGCATCCACTACCTCAGTCCTTGGCAGGATGAAGCACTCTGGGCACAAAGCCCCCTTCAGAACCAGTGGAGTATCACATCCACTACCTCAGTCCTTGGCAGGATGAAGCACTCTGGGCACAAAGCCCCCTCTAGAACCAGTGGAGAAAGGCATCCACTACCTCAGTCCTTTGCAGGATGAAGCACTCTGGGCACAAAACCGCCTCCAGAACCAGTGGAGAGATACATCCACTATCTCAGTCCTTGGCAGGATGAAGCACTCTGGGCACCATGCCTCCTCCAGAACCAGTGGAGATAGGCATTCACTACCTCAGTCCTTGGCAGAATGAAGCACTCTGGGCACCATGCCCCCTCCAGAACCAGTGGAGAAAGGCATCCACTACCTTAGTCCTTGGCAGGATGAAGCACTCTAGGCAACAGGACCCCTCCAGAACCAGGAGACTGTTATCCACTTGAGAGACTGTGGCTTTGCACTCCCCATGATAAAGCAGTGGGCAACCCACCCACTGGAGAGACTTGAGAGACTGTAGCGTTGCACTCCCCAGGATAAAGCAGTGGGCAACCCACCCACTGGAGAGACTTGAGAGACTGTGGCTTTGCACTCCCCAGGATACATCAAATGGCATGGAGCTCCCTCGTGGAGCTGGCATCGTACACTCAACCGGCTGAGGTACCCCCCCTTAGCTTCCCCCTGAGGTGCCTGTTTCATTTCGATCTGATGCCCCAGCTGTGTTATCTACGTTTCGAGTCGGGTATCGAGTGTGGGCCTCGCCCATGCATTTTGGGCCCAGTGGTCCACGGACTATGAATGGTGCAGTACCCGGACTTGAATAGTTGGTGTACATAACGTTTTATACTGCATATACATTTTTGACTAATGGATTTTTCTTGATTACAAAGGTTACAATCATTTCCTTTTGCCATTGCATTCTTCCAGGTGGGTTTGGGGGGTGTAAATGTTATGTTGCAGCATGTATGGTGTTGTGGGTGAGGGTGGGGGTGGGGGTGTTGCGTGTTGCGTGTGTGTGTCACTCTCTTTTCCCTCCCCCCGCCCCCCTCCCCTGTGTTGTAGGTGCAGTACTCACCGTGGTCGCCGCCGCCATCGTTCGTGCTCCTGGTAGAGGAGCAGGAAGACTATCGCAGGGAATATTTGGAATTCTGGCTCCATGGGGTCCTGGTTCCTCGTGGGGTGTGTGGAGGTGAGTGTTTCCCCTTCCAAGTCCTGTTTCCGCCGTGTTTTTGTTCGCGTTGAATCTGCCCCGAAAAAGGTGGCGGATTGGCCTCTCATAATAGTGTGGGCGGTACATTGTCTTCCGCCTGTCTGTTGGCGGTGACCGCCATGCTGTTTGTTTCTACCGCTGTGGCGGTCAGAGTGTTAAAGTGGCTGTCTATGTTGGCGGTTTCCTCCATGGTCATAATCCCATTTTTTTTTACCACCAGCCTGTTGCCGGTTTTACTGCTGCTTTACCTCTGACCACCAGGGTTGTAATGTGGGCCTTCATGTTTTCTAGGATCCTGCCTTTTTATGTACTCATCCTTATTCACCCACCAAAGTAGACAACCATCACATGTTTTATGTTGTCCCGCCATTCTCTAACCTGTTCTTAAGGAGGCCTTTGTAGTTATAGGAGAAGAGTCGCTAGATCTTACAATAAATACAAAATACATGTTTGAATATGTCCTTGAACTGGTTTGAAATCAAACTACCAAAGATGTATTACTCTTTCAAATATTTCAAACACTTATTTACAGATTTACACAAAACGTTGCAGTTTGGACCACAGACTACCTTCCTTCCAGCCAAGCTTGCTTTAAATCTGTCCATTAGTTTGTGCTGTGTAAAATTTCCTGTAACATTTACTCACACAAAGCAACTAGGGATGGTGCTCTGGATCCTGAGTGCTCCAACTCCTTTTGGCCAAAGGGTCTAGGTAGAAGTTGCATTAAACTAAGACATGCCCCACAACAAAGACAACAAGGGTCAAAGGATGTCCACGTATTCAATACCAACTCTACAACAAAACTGGACTGAAGAATCCCCAATAGACAGAGTGCTCATCAACTGCAAATGAAGCCCAAGATGCTCATTTGGTATTGAGAACGTTGTGTCTGCTTTGATCCCTTTACCTTTAATGTAGCATCTGCGTTCATATCTTTTAACATACCTCCGTTCTAGGAGTATACATTTCCTCAAACATGGAGGGTGTATCCTAAATTTGTTCTGATGAAGACCTTGTCTAAATATCATGTGACTCGAAAAGTGGTACTTCACTTTTAGACTGCTTACATGGGTATATGATGTATCAAGAACAAATAAGGAATGGTGACATTACTTCTGCACTTGCTGCAAGCAACTCATGTGCATTGTGACATCACATTTGTTCTCCTTGGAGTACCTAATTTGCTATATGATTATGCCATATAGTTTTTGCTGACATTACTTGTTGGACTGTGAGCTTGATGGTGATCAGGATTGATTACATAGGGAGGATTACTAGACTCTCTAAACTAAAGTGAAGGTTATAGGAACAAATCCATGATGATACAGCAGGCAGTGTTACTTGCCGCTAGCAGTGGGAATGCTTTTCTAATGAAGCAGATAGCTGCACTAGGTATAGAGCATAACTGAGCATCCTGTAATACATTCACTGCCCACATGACATTGTAAGACCATGCCAAGTTCCCACTACTCAGACATGGCTCCAATGTAAATTTCCCTGTTTGGAGTTATAAATCAAAATTAAGGCATAAACAATTCTTTAGATTTTCTTCTGTCTTACTCTTTAGTGAACATTAAATTGTTAAAAGGCTATTTCTTTTATAAAATAATACTAAGACTTCTGTTTTCCTTCTTTCTGCCTTAGTTTTAGTGTATGTTATTCATGCAGTAGTTAAAAAACATTGTTTCTTAGTAAGGTAAATAGCTCTACCTGACCAGTTTACATTTATGTACATTGACACAGCAATATTTTTAATCCACCACACAAATAATATGCAGTACAAATAATCACACAAAATATAAACAAGGCGTTTCTATCTACTGACATTCTACGTTTCAGACTAATACAGAGATTTTGAAATCACTACTTATAGTATTTACTCAACGATTATAGCGAGTGTCTTCCTATTTTCTTCCCTGGGCATAATTTTCACTGTGCAATATTAGTGTGATGGATCAAAAAGCAGAGTTCCTTTCTATGGATGAATGTCATACTTTACTAAGATCAAGGACATGGGTTATAGAGCTAGACTTTTGTCATGTTCTGGACAAATTGTCAAAAGGCAGTGGCTGGGAGCTACTGCAGACACTGTGTATGCACAGCCAATGCCCTACAAGTATGAAGGTCACGGATACTGGACACACAGCACAGTCACAGGTCAAAGAAAGGCATGTCCTTGTTACAATATCCAAAGCTATGCCCTCTGTTCACTGCCCATATATGTAGGCCATTCCATACAGGTAAGTAGGGCATGGTTACTGAGTGTAGGGCATAGCCATGGCTGTGACAATTGAACAATTCTTTCCAGGAATGACTATAGGATGGACTGTGGGGAGGGGTAACATTTGCAGTAGTCGCATTATGAAAACTAAAGCAAAACCTTTTGTCAGGTGCTTAACTAATATCAAAAAACGCATGTCCTGGTCTATGTCATAACTTAAGGTCATTTCCTTCACCTGAAGCCTGCAGGATAATATTACTGGAGCAGCCACCAGTGACTGCAGGAAATTCTGAGACATGGCACTTGATGATAGAGGTCAGTGATACCGTGCACACGGCATAGCGAATAAGATTGCTGTTTGTCTGGTGACCATAGGTTATGCACGAAGGTCATGCCATGCAAGCACTAAGAGCAAGAGTCTTAGATAAAGGGCAGTGACAAAGGTCATCTGTGCACTGTACAACACTGTCAATCACACACAGCTGATGAGCCCTAATAAGGGCGAAGCCAATCCTCTGCTGCTTGTGTCCTGGTTCAGGAGGGCCTGGCCTGGCAGTTCAGACAGAATAGTTCCCACTGAAACAGGGTCAAGACTGATTTGCATATTACTGGGTTCAAACTGAGGTGGCAGGGTGGGCAAAAAACTGTGGATTGGGACACAGCCTGAGCGATTGCCAGTGGATGAGATTAGGTCACGTTTCCCATTCATCAGCTTGTTTTTGATGCCCATCCCGTGCCGGTAACTGAAAAGAATGAGCACAAATCACGCACTATAAGGACAGAAACAAGAGTACTGGGGCAAGGGCCAGACTTACATGTTGCATTCAGATATCTGCGGCAGACGCCTGGCCCACTTAATAACCAACATGAATATTCTAAGAAACGTCATGGTTCAAGTGGTAAAACATTTCCCACTTATAATTGCAAAAAGGTCAAATAATATTGTCTTTGAATGTGAGACCAAATGACAGCCACAGTCAAGATTAATTAATGCAAATGCATATGTAAAACAGTTGCAATGTTGTGTAAGGTTTTCATTTAAACGTTTCATATGATAAAGTGCACTAAAACCGTAAAAGAAAATGTATATATGTGACAAGGTACAAATAGCACCTCTTTCAGTTGTGGAGCGAGCGTGCTGTACAGCTGCAAAGATCTACATCGTTGTCGACGAAAAGGCAATTGCACCACTGAGATCACAACAGATTTGAAACTAGACCTGCACGCTCACTGCTCGGAACTATAATTAACAGAATCACACTTTGTTATCTTTCAGCACAGAATATTTTCTTTTGTTTGCACCTCAGCGCCACAATTATTTACATGTACAGTTTTGAAAAAAATTAATTAAAGGTGCAGAAGTTTCATGTACCTGGGGAAAGAATGCTAGTAACACCGAAAAAGCTCAGTTTCAGCTTTTAAACATGTAGCCAAACGGTTGTTCTGAAACCGAGAATACAGAATGTACTGCATGCACGGTTTTGTGGTTTTCATCAATATATCAGACGTGTACTGTGTTGCTTTTAGTGCAACAGATGAAACTTTTAAGAAATTACCACAACCTACTAATTTCAGGCAAGTGTATGAGGCTCCTGTACCCACGCCCTGAATGTTGCTTGGAAAGATAGAGAAGCTAGATATTGATGTCAGTGACTGAATACCACAGAACAGCGTATAAAGGTACACTGAGTGAGCACATTTGTTAACATCTGCAGCGGCGACAGGCACAAATCTCAAGGGAAGGGTTGGGGGGTAAACAGGGACGGGGGTGGTTTGAAATAAAAAAATAATAATAAAAAATAAAAAAAACGTTCCCACCGTCTTTCGCTTCGCTCCTCCTTTCTGTTGGTGTGCCAGGAGTCCCTGGAACACCAGCATGTGCTCCACATGCAATCCTGGTGCTGCTCTCCTGCTTAACCTAGCATGAGGGCAGTGCCAGGATTGGTCTGAGCGGCTTGGTGTGCCGCTCAGATATAGTACTGGAGTCTGTGCAGTTTCTCAGACCCGGCTGTGTTATGGAGAAATCTAAGTGAGCATGTGTGTTTGGATGGCCTAAGACAGTCAGCCAAACACACATGTGCACTTAAGTACCCTCCACTCTCCTCACCCTCCCATGGCCCAGCCTGCCCTTCCCTTCACATGGTGCTGCCTGTGCCAGCAGATAAAAAATAAAACAATAGTAAAATATTGTTTTATTTTTCAGCTGCTGGTTTAGTTAGGGGGAGACGCTCCTTCGCCATTGCAAAGGATCTGCCCCTGAACGTACGTACACAACTCTAAATATGGGCATATTTCTTTCCAAAGCCCCCAACGGTTCAGCTTACACATGCGTGACAATTTTATGTATTCACTGTGTTTACGTATGTGTCAGAACTCTTTTCAGAGGGCCATGGGGCATTCAGGGGTAACCAGGCTCAATTGTGGTGGTTGAGGCCTTTTGCTCATGATGTCCCAGTGTCCAACTTACTATGGATTCTAAGCAACTGGGCTAAGTACCCCTCCTGCACTTGACTCTCAGTGGTAGCTATGGTCAAGCAGTCCAAGGTTCCCTTCTGGGCAAAGTGTAGATACAGTTTAGTGAACATGACTCAAAACTCAAAGAGCACACAGCAAGAACACTATTCCCCTTGAGGTTGGGGCTCTAGAATTTTAATGGCAAATTTCTGTCCACCCGCTTCTCGCACTGTGGTTGGGATTATTCCCTATTCAGTGGTAGCCACATCCAGAGAATGATCACTAGTAGGTCTTACTCAAGAGTCCACTCTGACTCTAGAATGTAATCGAAAGAGTTTTTGGTGCTTCAGCACCTACAGCAGTGAGTTCCCCAGGGCTCTGCAGGCCTGAATCAAGTCTTACCCACTCCAGCAGCGAGGAAGCGTTCAGAGTCTCAGCAGGTGCCCCAACCACAGGAACACACAAAGCTCCATTCTTGCTCCATCAATTCAGGCTGCATGCAGGAAAAGCAGAAGCACTAGGTGGTTATGGGCTCTCTGTGAGCTTGCACAGCCAGTTCCAGCAGCGCCAGTGCTTCCTCCTTCAAGGTAGGCTCTGCGATCCTCACCACAAGACAGGAGGTTGATCCTGGTGCTTCCAATTTGCTCCCAGTGAGGTCAATGCACTCACAGTATCCTCCTCTGTCCGAAGGGAGGGGAGGCGGGGGGGATTTCTCAATGCTCGTCTTTTACCCACAGGTCACACTTCAGTTCACGAGTGCCGGACTGAGATCCAAATGTTAATTAGTACCAGCAGCCCCTTCCAGCATAAGCGGTTACCGTTGCACACAAGGTATCGACCCTTCCTGCACAGCAGTCCACACCACAACTTCCCTCCTGGCATACAGGGTTGCCGCTAGGCCCAGCAACGGCCAAGGCACTTGTAGGAAGTGTTCACTTCCACAGCGGCCCCTCTGGCATACCGGGTTGCCCCCATGGTGCAGTTCTGGTTTCACGCTCTCCGCACTGCATTTCACACATGGTTATCTTCACGGAGCCCTCTCTGGACATACAGCGGTCACCAACCTAATTCTGTACATGGGGGAATGACCCATTCAATACAGCAGTTAAATCCTGACACCTCACACCAGGAATCCTCCCTTCTGGTATATAGCAATATTTTCCACAACGACCTCTTACAGCATATAGGGCCACAGCCACAAGCACCACACAACTTCACTTGTCCTGAATGGCACTCCACTCACGGCTATATTCACGGCAGCTCCCTCCTGGTATACAGGGGGCACCAACTGGGATATGTACTGGGGCAATGAGCCGATTGGTACAGCAGCCTTCTCGTAATAACTCACTCCGGGAGACCATGCTCCCTCCAAAGCTCTCCTCTTCCTCACAGGGCACACTGGTCTTGGCAGCAGGCAGTTGCTAATGCTGCAGAATGTAGAGCAAGTGACTTTTGTTTCCATGGGTGAGGTCCCCTCACCCAGGTGTGAGACTATCAGGCCTTGACCCCTAGTCCTGGTCACAGGCAGCAGCCCTGCAGATCTTCCATTCCTCACACAGCCCGTCTGGCTGCTTGGCAGATGACACATTTTTCCAGCCATCAAATGTGTTTTAGGGTCTGGGTCATTGATGTTTTATGCTGATTTTCTGCTTCTTTTGAAGGGTGCACTCTTCTTCTCACTTTTTCCTCTTGAAAAGATGCATGTCACAGGAGGAGAGACTCTGAAGCTGATAGTCCCCCAATACAGGGAATGGGAGTGATGGGAGTGTCTAGAGTTCACACCTGGATGCCAGGCCCAGTGATAAGTGGATCGAACATTTAATCGCAGGGTCCCAGCACCACTCCTTTTGATTACCTTATCAGCCCTAGCTCTTTCCTGAGATGTGTCCATACTCCTTCTTTGTAATCTCTCACTGAATCAAAAAACAACCTTTGAAGTGTACGGGCAGAGTCTCTGTCTCCCGTCTCCAGTGTTTCCAACCCAGCTTGCATGATTGCAGCAAATCACAAATATGTTTGGAGGGATACCTCTGCTCCTCATGTCTTCACCAGGCAGGCCTGGGATTTCCAGAAAGGAACCCAGGGTCCTCCATGTAATGTACTATTGCAGACACATTTGCACTTAGTGTATGTTCACAGCACACAGACTGTACAGTACTGTTACCTCTATTTACTGTCCTACCTCAGGCACATATACATTCAGCACACACAATTACTCTGTGTGCACTGCTCAGTACTGTATCCTTTCTGTATTGTGCCATGATGTGCTACATGCAAACACACTGCTGCTACACACACTTTCACCATGCGCACACTGCTCAACAATTTGACCTTCATGTAGTGTACGATTTGCAATCAGATATACACCCAGCCCATGCTTTCACTGTGCATGCACTGCACAACACTACATATCTCATGTAATGCAATCCTCTGTGGTCTACATAATACACCCAGTACATGCACTCACCATGCATACATTGCACAGCACTGCTCTATCACTGTACTGTACTCTTCCTAGGCACACATACATTCAGCACAGAGTTACAACCCCTCACCTGCACAGTACTTTACATCTTACTGATGTAGGCCAAGGGTGAGTTAACACATCAGTGAAACCTAAAAAGGGGAGTGAGCATGTAGGCTTCACTCCAGTGATGTGGTGATGCCCGTTTTGGACTGAGTTTGCTCCCCTCCCCCCCGTTTCTTAGTTTCTTTCGCATTGCACATTTTTATGTTGTACATTTTAGCTACCTCACATTTTTAGCAGTATTATTTTTTTATATAAGCTTACATGATATTATTCTGAGAAGGCACGGTACGTGACACTTGTTCCTAATTGACTTTCTTGACATATAATTAGGAACACTGTCCAAGGCTACATAAGGAACAAGATAGTCTTGGTGCTGTGTTGCTAGTTTAGGCAACAGCTTCTAATACCAAGACAAAGAATCAAGACAGAGCTGCATCTTCCAGCACAGTGCAGTTTCATTATATAAGCAATGCGCTCACCGGAAGGGTCAGAGGGGCATTCAAGCAGCGACCACCTGGGGACAGCTGTGCTCAACTATGAAGCTTTGCTGGCACTGAGCCACCAATACATCTGATGAGGATTGCCATTCATCACACAGGCAGAGTCCTAACACCAATTTCACGTATGAGGCTAAGGCTAATCCCTTGGATTGGGCAGCCAGAAGGGTACCCCCAAATATGCTCTCTTTAGGGCATTAGGATCAAGTAGGAATCTGTAGAATTTCTAGAACCGACTAACAATGGTTGGAATGCTCATTGTTTTCACCTTGTTCATAATGCTGATTATTTTGCTCTGTTTCATCTGTCTAATTATCACAGCTCATTCTCTCTAAGATTGCATTAGTTTCAATAAATGCATTGAAAAATAATCAAGTATCTTCATTGTTTTTTCACCTTGGCATGCACAGACACTGTGAGCTACCCAGGAACTGGGCCAACATTTTCTGATGTTGTGGAAGTGCTCAGTTAACCACATACTGAAGTTCTTCCATCTCATATGTGCAGTCCTGTTTCATAACAGGAACTGAACCACAGTGAGCCAGGTTAAAAAGGAACTGTCCACTCCTACTGATCACTACGTGGTATGCTGTCACCACTGTGCTTGTGCTGCTTAGCTCTGTAAAGGCAGTAGTCTTCCACCAATGTGAGGATAGCACTTTGGGTGCCACTTCAGGTCCAACAACACTGCAATCTGTGAGTTAGGCCCATGTTATGGCACACACTCATGATCCATGTTTTCCTATGATAAAAACAAATCAGCTTAGGGATCCAGACATCAGTACAGATGGGCACTCAGGGTAGGGCTACATGTCAATAAGCATGCAGAGGACCTTTACGTCCCAATAGTGTGATATTTTCAATGCTATATGTGTGATAATATAAGTTACATGCACAGTAAAGCATGTATGCCCCTCCAATTAAAGAAAATGACAGAACTGTCCACATATAAGGCATTGTAATGGTCAAGAAAAGCCCACAAACAAGTTCAACATCCAGCAGTGTTCATTTAAAGCCACTGCTTTACTTTTGTTTTTCCACAGAGAGGAGTGGTCTGTTATCAACAGAAAAGTGCTGCTGGAGGTCAAGCTTGGTTTTGTGTTTCCAGCCCCAGCAAATTACCACCAAGAACTTTTGCAATTGAAGAAACAACGTTTGGACAACTGATATTCCCAACTTTCAGCAAGTGTGGATGGAAGCATTGTTTACGCCCTGGTACTGAATGAGCATGGAGTGATATTCCAAATCCGCTTCCTGGGAATGGGAACTTTGGGTGTGGCTATGTATTATTCCTCACCAGATCATTCGGAGGTAAATTCCATTGTGGAGAGGCAGAACTGTGCCATGAAGCAGTCCTTAACATTTAGAGTATTTAGGGTATCCGGTTCAGGTCGCAGTTGGGTCCACCACCTATATAGGGGCCAGAGAGCATTAAATAATTTGTCTAGAATATTCTTGGGTGGCTGAACACCTTATGATGTCCTGTTTGGCATCAGCTATCCGTCCTAGATCTAGATGGTCCTGGCACTTGAGCATGGGCAGTGCAGGGGCCATTCTGTGGCCCCCAGCACAGCCTTTCTATCAGCCTTTCCATGGCAATTGAAGTGCCATGGGAAGGCTGGCGGAAAGGGGACTTGTGCTAAGCATGGTGGTGCTGAATTCAGCGCCGCCGTGGCTGAGCATGGTTCTGACCGCCATCAGCCCATCGAGAACCATCTTCATTGTGGGGACGGCGGTCCAACCGCCAGGGTCATAATGTAGCAGTCGGTCTGCCTGGAATGCATTGGTCCAACTAACACTGTGAAACTGGCGGTCCTTAGACCCCCAGACTAGTAAGGAGGCCCTATATGAAGGAAGCACTATTCACCCAGAAAATAATGAATACTAGAACACATGAGGGCCATTGATAAGAATGATAACCACTAACCTATGGCCTGCCATTTTTCAGAATTCAATTTTTCTGTCTGCAATCGCCTGAATTGCTATGGCTTTGACAGAACTGATCCTGCCCACAGAGGTGACAACTGGGTGCTACAGCTTAGACTAAAATAATCTAAGTATGTTACTCACTAACAAATGGATACACCTAAGAGTTTAACTACTGAAGAAGATCTAACTGCATTTGGGGGAATAGTTTTTTATATGTATATAAAATATATATATAAATATATATATTTAAAAAAAACATAGGTTACATGGATGTTAGAGTTAGTTTCTAAATTTACATGCACAAAACCATAGAAATTCTGCAGTTAAAATTATGGTTATCTCAAGTAACTATAATTCGTGGCATAAGGTAACTATAACTCGCGCCTCCGCCATGCACAGTTATCTCATCAATAATTTTACTGCTAATGTTACATTGATAGTATTAATGATTTTATAAAATATAATATGAGTGCTGTAATATCTGGGGTAAATGGCAGTGCATGGTAAGGACACGACTTATAGTTACCTTTACGTTTTTGTTTGGGACTCAGCTGAGTGCAAATACCTAAATGGCTGCCAACATTCCCTGTTTGAAGAGTTGGCAGCCAATCAGATTTTTGCACAAGATCAAGAGAATTTGTGATATACAAATTTGGATTTTCTTTCAAATCTCGCAAACTACTGAATGGATTTACATCAAATAACAAAAAGTGTGCTTTGTGGACCAAGAGCTACCTTCCTTCCAAATTTAGTGTAATTCTGTTCAGCGGTTCGACTGCAGTCATGTCTGAAATCTCTATTTAAAATTAAAGTTAGTTTTATTTAATGTTTTGACTGATGCAATAAAATTTTATTTGCATTATTTATATAAAATATTTGTAAAGTTGATTAGGATTAGGATAATATTTTTTGGGAGATTTTAGGTTACTATTTATTTTTTAATACATTTGTGGCTGTCATTTCTAAGTAATTTACTCCTTTGTTGTTTATGAAGAGTTTTACTTTCAATTCTAGCATGTCATACATTCTTTTAGTTTGTTTGCCACGTTTAGGTGCAATTTGGGTTACAGAGTGCTCCATAATTGTTGGTTCTTTGCTCTTTTTGTAGGGCTTCTATAAATGTATAGACTGTACGCTGGGCTCTGCCTAGTGTGGATTGGAAGCCATTGTACCATTCTTCCACTGCTTTGTTTGTTTTGGCTTCCTCTGCCAAGGTACTGTCCTTGACATTTCACCATGCTATTGGAATTTGGGTTGACATCAGTGTCCAGAGCGATGGGTGTAATCTGCCAACACAAGTATCTTTGAAATAATCCACCAGGGTGCTTAGTTTGTGCTCAGTTTGTTGGTAGAACGGGCTTTCTATTAGTATGTTGTAGTGGTTAGCTACCTCAGGGACATAATCAGGTGCTATCATTTTTTATTTAAAAGGCAAATTGACTCTTCATAGCATATTCCACACTTGTATGGCTGTGTGTGGGTAAACGTTTAAAATGGCTTGGATCATGATTAGTTCAAAGTCTGTGATTATTGTTGAGGGTAGTAGGCATTTGAAACGTGTGGGTTAAGAGATTGTAGTAAGTGCTACTTTATTTAGTAGTAGGGCATACATAAAAAGGATAATTGAGTTGTGATATTCACATTTACCTTGTATGGTATATATTTAAGTGAATGGTTTGGGCACATTTTGAAAATCTCTTCCAGGTTTGATAATGGCTTCATTTTATTGCATCATCTGCTTTAGAAAATATTAGGATTCATCTATCATTGTTTATGTTGTAATATACCAGGAAGGGTTTCTCATTATATGCCATTTTTAAGTGTGCAGGTATATCTATATCTTGGTATCTTCTAAGGGCAGGAAGCATATCACTGGTGGCTGTTTTAGTTTGTGCAATTAGATGTTTTAAAGTGAGTATAGGTGGTAGTTGTATTGTGTTGTGCTCGGGCTTTAGGGAGTGTATCTTTTAGGATTTTAGAAGTACGCTCCTGTGCTTGCCTCCCTTATACCCTGCAATAACTCCCTTACTTCTATTTCTGTTACATGTGGTGGCATTGTGTTCCCTTACATTAATTACATCATCTTTTATAGTGGCCCTCCCATAGCATGCATTAGAGTAATATTTAGTATATTTCTGATTCAGTTTCCATCAATGTGCTTTCTTGGCTGTAGATTTATCCATTGTGAATTCGTAATTGCTTTCCTTTCTGTGATATTATCTATCTTGCTCTTTCTGTCATTATGTCTGAAAATATAGTGTAATTGTAAAAAGAATTACAATTTTAAAATGTTATTGTTTGTAATTTCCACGTAAATTATGCAACTACTTTTCTTATTTATACTTACATGTATAGTCTTCTTAGATGTTTCACACTTTGTTGCAGCTTTTCCTATGGACGTGTTGTAAAGTGGAGCAGGTGCTTTCTTTTCTGTTGCTAGGTGCAAAGAGCATCAGTTTCATATTAAATGTTTATTTGTTGGTAGTTTGTAGAGGTTGAGGTCATTAGGGAATTTTTGGGGCTTTTAGGTGAGTTTCTCTTTATAAAAATGTATATATTCTTACTTTTTTATGTTTTTTTCTGTTTTGTGATGGGCGATTTTTTTTGGTGGCTTAGCACTTTCTCAATGTAGTATTTTCTTTTATAAAGTACATGTAAATTTAGTAAGTGCATGTAAAGAGATTTTTATTTCGGGTGATTTATAAGTATTTTGGTGATGTAATATATTTTTGTTTTGCAAAAACATGTATATATATATTGTTTCATGATTATTTTAATGTTTTGTTTAACGTAAATAACAGTTATTTTTATGTTTATGAATGATAATGTGATTATTTTGACAATATTATTGTAGTCCATATTATGTGACGCAATATTTTTAACTAAACAAATGTTTACTTAAAATGTAACAATATTTTTCATTCCAATATAAGTACAAACAATATTTTTAACTGTGATATTTGTGTTCTCGATATTTGTGATTTTATTAGTTAAATATATAAAGGCAATAGTTTTGTTAACAATATTTAATTTCCAATATTTTTGTGGACTGATATTGTCTATATCGCTATTGCTTCATTGAACCAGTTCAGACACCATGTTCCATGTCTAACATCTGAAAAAACTATCATCAGGGTCAATTTGTGATATTTTGAGAAATGGTCACTTGTTTGCTTGAACTACAAAGATCAAATGTGTTCACATGTGGCAAGCAAAAGGGCACAGATTGGCAAAAGCCTCTGACCACTAACAAACAGATGAATTTGAGAACACAGGACAAAGGCACATCCAACAATTTAGATATCCACTCCCCAAATTGACTTAACCCACCTTACTGAAGAGCATCATGTAGCTGGAGAAAAAGTTAACAATAAGTCCCCGTGAAGAAACACATTGTTTCATTACTTCCAAGGCTAGCAAATCTTATTCGTAGCCATGGTGGAGATCAAAATCTTTCAATCAAATTAGGTTAAAGCATCAAGCAAAACCAATGATCAAAAAATACATGACAGTCCCAGAATGTAAAGCAAATAATACCAAAGGGAGGCTCTAGGTATGCTGTACCAAGGAATAAGAACTGAAGGCAAATGTGCAGGATTTACTACCTCCGCTCCTCTCCACCCACCCTTAAGCCCCATAATTTTTAACCTGCACCCTCTGTCCTTTCCTAGCTGTTCGCCTCCTCATTCACATACACTTAGGGCCTGATTACAACTTTGGAGGAGGTGTTAATCCGTCCCAAAAGTGACGGTAAAGTGACGGATATACCACCAGCCGTATTACGAGTTCCATAGGATATAATGGACTCGTAATACGGCTGGTGGTATATCCGTCACTTTACCATCACTTTTGGGTCGGATTAACACCTCCTCCAAAGTTGTAATCAGGCCCTTAATCCTAAAGCAGTAAAATAAAGCTGGCAACCAAAAGAGGCTGTGTAACTGCAGTGATTAGAACAAAACGTTGACTAGATTATGGCCCTCATTATAACATTGACGGTAAATACTGCCTACCGCCGCAATGATGGCCGCCAACATACCGCCACGGCGGCTACCATCTGTCTGCCATATTATGAGCACTGTCTGATGTCCGCCACAATTAGGGCGGAAATCCAGCAGTGCTCATGGTGGTTGACGGTAGTAAGCTGGTGCTGCTAACACCAGCACGCCCCACCAGAAGGACTCCGCCAGCTGTATTATGACCAGTAATACAGCCTGGCAGTGTTCTGCTGGTGGGGCGCTGTTGGCGGTAGCAGAGCCCCTTCCCGTTCCCTGCCGGACAACCTCCTCGCCGGACAAGGTAAGTTGGGCATCCGACAGGGGAGGGGGTGGGAGGGTGGTGGTGTTGTGTGTGTGTGTCTGGGGGTGTGCATGAATGTGTGAGCGAGTGTGTGAATGGGTGTGTGCGTGTGTTGTGTTGTTTGCGTGTGAGTGAATGCGTGTAAGAATGGTCAAGTGAGTGCATGTCTGAGTTTCAGTGTGATTGTGTGTAAGAATGTGTGTGAGTATGTCTGGAAGTATGCATCTATGAGTGCGTGTATGCCAGTGTGTGTATGAATGCATGTATGACAGTGTAAATGAATGAGTGTATGCATGGTGCGTAGTTCGTGTGGGTGTCTGTGTGCGTATCTTTGGGTGTCTTTGGGTGTGTGAGTGTATGGGGGTGTGTGTGTGAATGTATCAGAGGGGGCAGGGGGTGAGCGAGTGGATCGAAGGGGATGGGGGTTAGTTTGTATATCAGGGTGGGGGTTAGTGTGTATGAGGGGATGGGGGTGAGTTTGGATGGAGGGGGGCATCACGTGAGTGTTGGGGGGAGAGGGAGCCGCCTACCGGTGACAGGGAAGGAATTCCCTGTCCCCGGTAGGGCCTACCACCATGGTTTTCGTGGCATTGCTGACGCCAAGAAAACCATGGTGGTTGGCCGCTCATAATGCCAGGGGCGGTACTATGACAGCCGCCGGGTTGGAGATAGACATCTCCGGCCCGTAGGCTCATACCGCCATGGCGGTTTTGTGTGGAGAAGTGGCGGGTTGGCTGCAGCCAACCCGCTAATCTCATAATGTGGTGATATGTACCACAGCCTGTTGGCGGTAATACCACCACATTAACCGTGGCGGTCAGAAGACTGCCAGGGACATTTTGAGGGCCTATGTGATTGATGCTCTTCCTGTTTCCAGTTTCAGAAATGAGACCAATTCACCTCCCTAAACTACCCTAGAAGAGCCCATAAAAGCAATATTGTGTTATCCCTAGCCTGAATGCCACACATTGTTTTAAGTTGTTCATTTACCTGCTCTGCCTGTACACAAGGTGCATTTTACAGGTATGGAACTTCTCATGTTGTTTGCTGGATTTGGTTCAGAGTTAAACATAGGATGAAATATCAAAGGAATATAATGGCATACTTGGGGGAATGCCTGACAGTGACCCCTCTAGATCCATGGTAGGAATAGATCAGGAAAATGGCATGGACAGCACGGACCATTCAGGTATTTTTGCTACTGCAGCTGTTGGGCATTGTCATGTAAGTTATATGTATCACAGTTGTTCTACGTATAGTTGTGGCATGTGCTTGGAAATGGCCTTGAATCTCCATTTCCACTGCAGATGGCAGAAGGAACACACCACGAGTAAAGTTCACAATTGTAGTGGCTGGAGACCTGGATGCAACATGATGGCACAATGGAATACAAAATTAAAAATCTTCTTTTGTTTCATTTCTAAACAGACAATACACAATTCAACTCAAATACATCACTGAACTAGCAGCACCTCTTACGGACCCCAAGCCACAGATGTCATTTCAACATGTAAAAATTAACCTTCAGATAAGCAGTTTCTTCTGGCAGCAATGCCTCAATGCTCAAATACATTTCAAGCTTGATGTTGCAACAAATCTGTATGCATATAAAACCAACTACTGTCAAGAGTTAATTATCTTAGCTCAATTCTGAAAACTAACATTGATCTGCATACATACATTAATGCCCCAGCCAGAGATGCTCAATTTTAATTTTAAATAAACCTCCCCTGGAGAATTACAGGCCTGATTTAGAGCTTGGAAGACATAACACTGTTACAAATTGCCCACCAAACCCTTAGTCCACCTGTCCCATTTAGAGAATGGTGGACTTTAAATATTCCATTGATGGAGCCCTGTTGACTCTGTTGATGGAATACATCCTTCGACAGCCCAATGAAGTAGCGACCACCATGGGAAGAACATTACACTGGCAACGCTATTTAGGGTGGATGGTGTAATGTCTTTTTGTCCTATGTGTCATTGCAAAGAAAAACATGGGGGTGAGGGACAAGAAAACAAAAATATAATGACCCCCTACACACCGTGAGAAAACTTGCAGTTTGTGGGTCATTAGTTTTTTGTTTCTCAAAAACAAACTGCCTCTTTAGAAGTTTGGTTTTGAAAAACAAAAAAAACATTAAAAGTTTGGTGGGTAGCCATCAAAATGTATGGAGGCTACCAGCTAAATGGTGGTTCCCTTCAATGTACATAGATGACTGCTGACCCTCCCTAAATCTGGTGGGTGGTGTACTGTTGCGATGGCGTTAGCAATGTCCTCCGCCATCCAGATGGACACTGTTCCATCCATCAAACTCACAATCAGCCCAAAAGCCTCTTATCTCTCAGGAAGGCTTTAAAATAGTAAAAAGCTGCCCTAATTCCTCCAGTAAATGGTCTTCAGATCATCAAATGTCTAAGATCCTCCCTACATAACTGTTTCACTTTATAAATATCCTATTACGATATACAAGTTTTATACGTCCCTTTTCTCTTTCTCTACTTGCTATAGTGGCTAGCAGTATTTATCTTGTTATCCATGTGGTTCTTATCATGCTTTGCATTTCATTTTTATATGTACAACAGAGATTTAGGCATATCCCCATCAAATCCCTTGGTTGCTTTTTTTGATAGCTCTACACAGCCATGTGCTCCTCTACCAACAAAACAAAATGCAATAGTAGCCTTAGCACTAGGAGAAGTGAAACTGTTCCCCACCTGCTCATTCAGAAAGGGAAAGAGGGTACAGAAGAGGTTGAGAACAATGTGGAGGGGTTCATATCATCCTGTGAAGGAAGCTTTGATTTCACATTCAGAAGTGCAGTGCCTAGTGATAATGTGGAAGGCAACAAAGATGCTTTTAGAAAAGGCAAAGAGGTTGAGATACTTCCATTTCCATGTGTTCCGCTATGCAGCAGTGAAGCCTGAGCTTGAGGTGCTGGTGACTCTGGTTCCCTTCTACGACAATAATGAGTTTCCTGAAGAGGAAGGTGTGGCTAGCAGCAATGAGGATCTTTTCCACATTTTTCCCACAGTATCAAATGTTTTTTGATCCCATGCTGCCTTTAGATTATGCTATCAACTACAGAATATTGTGAAAGGACTTGGACTGGATTTCAATTCCCAAATGTATGTCCTGCCAGACATTCTAGAGAATATGGCATATGAGTGATCAAACTTTTTTTCCACGTCATTGGAAGAACATATGTTTTCCTCTCTTGGATGATGCAATAACTAGAGTCTTGTGGATAAGTAGATAGAGGAGGTACTTAAGAAGTCCAGCGAGACCATTAATCTGGCCTTCCTAACAGGTACTATTTTTCTGCACATTTGCTGGTTAATAAGTTTGACTTTCAGTCATCAGATATGTAAACAGTAAATTAATGCCCTAATAGTTTAGAAGCAAGGCAGGATATGTGTCTGTTTGATAATTATTTTGATAGTACCAGAGGGTGTCATGGCCCTGACTGGCGTTCTAGGGATGTTGCAGTGCTGACTTGTAACATGTCATTACACACCTGTCATCGGGCTGCAAAACACTCTGCGAGAAGATTCATGGACCCTTTGCACCGTCCAAGTACTGGTGGCATTGTCATATCGGGGTTTGATTGAGATTCAGTACCAGTTATCAAGACAATGCCATAAATGCATTTATCCAAAGATCACACTTAGTATGGGGCTAGGACTCAAGAAGATATCAGGTTTCCAAATAGCAAGATGAATGCTTGGTTATTTTCATGTCATGCTTTATTTTCTGACCACCAGCTCCTTAGTGCTTTCTCCATGTGCACGAGTCTCATGAAGAACTACAAAGCCCAGGTTTCTAAATTGGTGGTCATATTGGGAGGGGATTGAGTAAAAAACCAGCCCCACTTATTACCGCATGCTCGCTATTCATCTGCTTGGCTCCAAAAGCAGTCCTGGAAGCGATTCCTGCTTCCATGTTGGTCTGGAGGCGTGGTCCTTGGTTTTCAGCAGCATCGGAGGTCCACTGCCTGTCTCTGCCCGCGGCAGGCAGAGATCGTGAGTCATAGCTGGACTCCAGTTCACCGCAAATTACACTGTATTCAACTGTGTTGCGCTACCTGCAAAAGAATGTTCAGGAAGCATAATTTTTGGAATCTATGAAACTGTGTGAGGCAGGTCCCGTATGCTAATAGTTTTCTTTGACTGCGTGTGTTGACTGTGGGGGAGAGCAAACAAGCATTTCAGGTGGATATTCAGGACGCGATTCTGAAATAACAGTGCAGCTAACTGTTTTTTCAGGAAAGGGATCAAGGCCTGCTTAAGCCTAATAGAGAGGAGAGCCTGATAGGTACAATACAGGAGTCTTTTAGTGAGAGAGAAGTCTGCAATTATAAACTCTCCTGTGGAATAGTCTATTAGTAACTAGTGCTATTATTCTGCGGACATCTCTTAGTTGACTCCCCTCTGAGAGATTACGAAGAGAGGGTTCAGGTGAATAACTCTGGGATTTATGGTGTAGGGAGGCTAAGGGGGGCCTAGAAAGGATTAATCACAAATCTGTCAATCTTTCACTGCAGGTCTCCCTCCCCGCAGTTCCTTCTCCAAACCCTTTCCCTCACCTGGCCACTCCAAAAATCTGCACCATTACAGCAGTCAGACTTGGTGGTCCCTGGAGGTGGAACCATCTAACATCCAGCAAGCTCAGAGGGATCATCTAGTGACAAGGGTCTTCAGCAGTCTTTGTATCCTTTAGGCAGAAGATGATTCCATGATAAAGGAAACCCAAAAATAGTGTCATTTGCTTTCTGCTCCACTTCTTCCACAAATGATACACACTCCAATTTCTGAACTCTGGGTAGTATCTGCTATTGGACAACGCATCAGATTTGTACCCCTTTGGAAGTAGTCGATATCAACTGATGGGTGTTGGATATCAAATAGGGGTATACCACTGACTTCTGCTCAATTAATGCACATTTAAGATGCATGCATATGCTACTTCAAAGACACAGAATGATCAAAATGGCTCTCTGAAGTAACAAATCACTCCAATTCTTCTTTCAATCAGGGAAAACAAATACATTCCATATTTTCCCTTGTGGAAAAAGTCTCAGGAGGATCCAGACGGGTTATCAAGAAAATCAACACATTTCTAGTGAGGACTTATTACAACAGAATTTAGGGGAAATCCTGGAACCCCCTTCATCTGTAGAAGACTTACCAAGAGGCACCAACAGTTTCTCAAATTCTTGGTGATCGGAGCCTATTCTTCATTTTTTGCCCCACTCAACTATTCGCATAGATAATGGTCCATTTAGAGATGGTAATCCATGAAAAGGTTGTTCTAGGTGATGCTTATCTGGTGACTGACAGGTGCATCCACAATCTAGCTAATATAAATGGTGAGCATGTACATGTATGCATGTGCATAGGAATTTATGTACCTTGAACTAAGAACAGAGTGTTGAACGCCACAGGAAGAGCCACCAAGAACAACTCGAGGCATGTGCAAAAGAAGGTGGCCTGGAGATGTCCAGAAGGGGACAAAAAGCTAAAGAAATTGATGGCTCAGCACAGGTTGATAAGGTTTGAGTTCAAGGGGTGAGATTTTCATTACTGTTTGAATTGTTGGATTGATAAAAGCCTGTTGTGCAGTGGATATTGACCCAGATGCTCAGATTGCGGACACGGAAGTCTTGATATCTGTTTTTCCCATTTATGCACTTCCTGATTTTGAGTCTTAGACATTCCTGCTTCTTGTACTAAATACATCTTATTAGATGGATTCAAACAAACTGGATGCACTTCATGTGGGTCGCTGCCATGGAAGAAAAGCTAAGAAAGGCAAGGTTGCCCCCAAGCAGGCCTGGGAGGACTAAAGCATTGGCAGTCATTCTCAAGTCAGATTCACCAAGAAAGATCTCACTTTCTTCAGCAACGCTACCTGATACCTTTAGGGTCATGGCCCTTATGTGATGTGATTATTGAAGGAGAAGCCATCATCTAAGGTGCATCCGAGGGATTTGGAACAGAGGTAACTTGTGGTGTCAGTCTGTCATTCTTCATACTAGATTGCCAGTCTTTGAACTGGACATGTCTACTGATGCTTGTGAAGAGAAGAAATATGGCCTTGGTTAAGTTTGAAATATGCATTTGGTGTCCTGATTTGTGGTGTAAACGTACCTTTTCTTGCTCGGTGAGCGAGCAAGTGCAATACTGCAAACTCATAACTGTCACATGTTTCAAAAAAGGACTGGTGGGTATTGCTCTGAAATATTGTTGCTGCTTTGCATCACTGGAGGACTACCATCTTGTTGGACCTGGAGGGGCACCCAAAGCGCGTTATTCATAGTGGTGGAAGGCTACTGCTTTCACAAAGTGTTAAGCAGCACAAGCGCAGTGGTGGCAGCATACCATGTAGTGGCTAGAAGTGAACAGGTCCTTTTTAACCTATGTCACTGGAGTGAGACCAACAGGCTCCCTTATCTTTTCAAAGTTCCACTGCTGTGTGCTTAACTCACCCTTGGTCTACATCAGTTAGATGTAGGGTGCTGCACATCACAGGGTGATTCTACACTGGATGCATGTGTATCTGGAATGGGTATAGTACAGAGATACAGCAGTGCTGTGCAGTGGTGCATGGTGAGTATATGTACTGGTTGAATGTATACCTGTGAGGAATACATTACATGACAGATATAGTGCTGGTCAGTGCATGTGCCATGCAAGCATGTGCTGGACATGTGTGCTCGCAAGAAGTAGAATACAGGAAGGATGAAGTGTTGTGCAGTGCGCATGGTGAGTGTTTGCTGGCAATGAGTGTGTTAGCGAACACTGCACCATGGCATAATACAGAAAGGCTATAGTACTGAGCAGTACGCAAAGAATGCATGTGAGGGGGATTAATGTATGGGAGCCTGGGATGGCACAATACATGTAGGTGATAGTACTGGACAGTATGTGTGCTGTGTATGTACACTGAGTGCAAGTGTGCCTGAAATGGTACATTACATGAAGGACCCTGTGTTCCATTTTGGGAGGCACAGGTCGCCTGGTGAAAGCCTGCCAGTACACTTCAAAAGGATGCTCTTTGATTCAGTGATAGAGCACAAGGAAAGGGTCTGGACACATCTCAAGAAAGATATAAGATTGATAAGAGAATAATGAAGTGTAGATCTGGTAACCTGGGATTAACCATTTCATGTGCATATCACTCGGGCTGACATCCAGGTTTGAACTCTAGACACTCCAGTGGCCTGTGTTGTCTCTCTCTCAGAGTCTCTCCTGCTGTGACAGAGATCCTTTCAAGGGGAAGAAGAGAGAGAAAAGTGTATACTTAAAAAGAAACAGAACACTAACATAAAACTCCAAACGGACCATAAGAAGGGGATGTTGAGATCCCAAAATTTGACATCTGCCAAGCAGCCATATGGGCAATGTGAGGAGATGAAGCTCTGCAAGATATCCACCAGTAGCCTGGACTGGGGGACCAAGGCCTGCTAGACTTTGCTGCTGGATGAGGGGACATCACCCAGGGAAACCAAGAGCCTGGAGCACCTGCACCTGCCTGCTTGCCAACACCAGTGTGCCCTGTGAGGAAGACGAAGCAAGAATCAGTGGGGAGCCTAGCCGAGTGGCTTCCCGGTAAAAGGTGTGAAACGAATGCTGCTGCACCGATCAGGTCATTGCCCCTGTGCAGATTACGGTTAGCGACCCCTGTATGCCAAGAGGGGGCAGCATGAAGATAGCCATGAGCAGAGTGCTGTGAAGGACAAGTGAAACCATGTGGCACCTGTGGTGGTGACCCTGTGTGCCAGGAGGGGCCACTGTGAAAGTATTGTCAGATCAGAAGTGCTGAAGCCAGTGTGGAGCCTAGTGGTGACACTGTGTGATAGGAAGGGCTGCCATGGTACAGACTACTCTGTAGTGAGGGCCAGCGCCTTGACCAGTGGAGTTACGGCAACCCTGTATACCAGGAAATACTAAAGTGGTTGCAAGGACCAGGATGTCACCCAAGAAATCTGACCTGTGGCCTGTGGGTCACCACAAAGCATTGAGGATTCAGCCAGAACTGCCCCCAAGATACTGAGGAAGATGCTGTGTGTGAATTGCTGCATCACCGGGACCACAGCCGGGAGAACAGGAATCCAACCACAGCAACCCTGTGCGGGGGGCACAAGACTTATCGTGCAGGAGGAGCTTTGGAGCACATCTGATCGCTGCTGAAGCCAGCCGCATTTGCTCAGGAGAGAGACATATGCAGCTGACTCTCCACACAGGACAGGAGCAATGTGAGTGCCCACAGTCGGGGCACTCATTAGGACATTGCAAGCCTCACTGCTGCTGGAACTGGAGTGGTTAAGACTGGTTATGGGCTTATTGGGCCCTAAGAGGAACTCCCTGCTGAGGGCACTGTGGCGCCAATACACTTTAGACTATTTTACAAGGAGTTAGAGTGGACTCTTGAGTTAAGGCCTACAAGTGAGCATTCCCTAGATGTGGTCATCAGTGAATGGGAAATAATTCCTACCACAGGGGGTGTGGTGTGGGTGGAAAAGGAATTTGCTAGCAAAATACTAGAGCCCCAACCTCCAAGGGAAATGTGTTATTTTTTTATATATGTCGTAATATTGTTTTGAATGTGTAGAGTCTGAAAGAAATTACTTATTTTTAGTATATAAATAAGTATTTGACTGGACATTGATTTTATTGACATTGCTGTACGCTCTTAGAGTTATAAGTCATGTTCACTGACCTGTATTCACACTCCTCCCAACCCCCAAGGGAGCCTCAGACAGCTTGACCAAAGGTACCGCTGAGAGTGAAGTGCTGAAGGGGAACTTGGTCCTGTAGCTCAGGATCCATAGTAGGTCAGGGCTCGGAACATCAGAGGTCACTGGGCCCAGTAACACAATGCATGTCACATGGCCCCCTGAAACGAGTTCTAACACGGTTGCAGGCAGTCTACTTAAGAATATAAGAATATTGCAATTTCCAGGGAAGGATGAAGAATCACGTTGGTCACTTTTTTGTGAAGTTTGATATTGTTTATTTACTTGAGAAGACTTGGTTGACTGCAGTGCACTTATCTATGAAATGAGATGGAGTAAGCTGGAAAATTGGTTGGCGCTGTGACTGATTAGTCTATGATGGGTTATATGTAGCCGTAAGCTTTGGATGATGTGACAAATATCTTTTCTGTGGAGTTGGGTGTCTTGTGTGGTGCAAGGTTACCTGAAGATTTATCTTTCTCTATTTTTTAAAGTTTGAGGATGAATAGTTTATTGTTGGTATGCTCGTCAATGTACCAGTGGTTGAAAAACTTAAGTCATATGGAACTGTTTTTTTTTTTTAGAGCTCTGGATAGCCATGCTGGTCTTCAGTATTCAGTAGAGATCATTGAGTGAGTTCATGTTGATTTTACAGAGATGTGGTTGGTAGAGTGATGGGTTCTGTAGGAGAGGGTGGATATATGTTACACAGAGTAGTTTATAGGTGGCATGAGATGGAGGGACATCAGATGATGCGATCTGTCCAGTCTAACGATATTGAAGTGTGACTTTGATAGTAGGCACTGATGTGATGACTAAATCAATAGAGTTGCCGTTAAAGTAGGTTTCATTGATTGGTTGTATGGTGTTCACAATGTTCAGGAGACTGAGGGGACTTCACTTGTTTACTTTGAAGTTTGGTATCCAGGTGGGTTGAAATCTTTACGAAATGTATTGTGATATACTAGCCTGGGAAGGCTGTGAATAGATAAGATATTTTTTTCAATTAAGTCTTTGGTGGGTTCCAGCTGAGAAATCTCAAACCTGTTTGGTCTGTCTTAGTGTAACTGTAACCTGCTACTGCCATATTGTATTGCTCATGCTAACACTGACCACGGGATGTGCCTGTCTCTGACATTGAATCATGCTGCATATTGCTATCAAGATGTGAATTTGGGAGTTAGCATGCTCAACCAAAAACTGTTTACATTTTTTGTTATTAAAGAAGGGCATTTTCTTGTTCTCATGAGCTCAGCTAAGACATGTATTTGTATTGTTGGTGAGAAATATTTCATGTGATCAACACTAGAACCCTGTATTCAGAGTATACATTTTGGCCCTTTGTTTGCTTACGGGAACTTGCATCCTCTGCTGATTTCAGGAGATCCCTGGTGTGTTGACTATTAATTCATAGACTATTTTTCTGTCAACAAATACTTTCAGACTTAACCAGAAGGTGAAGCAAAGTTTTCTTTGACAGAGGGTTCTGTAGATCAGGGAGAATGCAGCGGGAAAGGAATCAGAAAGTGGGAAATAGCGGCAGACAAAAACCCACTGAGAGTGTTGAGTCTTGAAAGACCAAGAGGATATATAGATGATGCAATTCTCTTCTGACACACAAATTCACACTAGTACAATTCATGGATTCCAGTAATAATTTATATGGAGAAAGAGATAAGTGGTGGCAGGAGCCTTATAATCTTTTTAATAGTGTTTCTATCAATTCTTCCCTTGTCATGGTGTGCAGCATCACGTGCCAAAGGGAGTGGTTAATGAGAACCAATGGCAGTGTATTAAAAACATGTATGCCCCTCCTCCCAAAAAATTTCAAAGATTTCTGAACTAAAAAAAACTGCAGATACCAACCTGGTATGCAGTAGGCTTGCTCCAAAGATTCAGGAGTAAGAAGTGCTAATTCAATTTCATGAGTCTGTCGAGTCAGACTATTCAGATTGTGACCTAGGTGGAGAACCACATAGCTTTTCTGCTGGTGGTACATATTTGAGAAATGGACAATGAGGTGAAAATTATTTGAGATGGGGTTTCCCTCATCTCAGGGCTATTACATTTCCCAGGACATATTTGCAGTAATATAACCGTTTGGGAGTTGCTGGAATGTGTTACTGACTCTACCTGATCAAGGTGTCAGAAAAAGGCATGGAGGATAAAAGCTCTTTTCAGCTTTGGGCTGCACAATGTGCTGTCTGCTTTTCTTCCCATGCTTCTTATTTCCAATCTAATTGTGATGATCAGAAATGGGGGAGAGGTAGTCACAGGTGCTCCTCTTTAGCCCCAAATGATTTATACTTACTTTCTCTATAATATTGTGGAGAGGCCTTAGGCCCTCATTACAACATTGGTGGTAAAAGCCGCTTACCGCCGTGCAGAAGACCGCCAACACACCGCCGCGGCCGTGGAATTTTGCCACAGCTATTATGACCCACATTTCGGAATCCGCCAAAATTCAGACACCCAAACAAGTCCCCCACACCAAAGGTCAGTGATAAACTGGCGAAAACAAAACCTCCACCGTCACGGCAACAGAAAAAAGCCCACACTATCACGACACACGAATCCACGCGGCAGGCTTTCAACCGCGGTATTCCATTGACGGTACACACCGCTGCGCTCAAAATACACACACTCTTACAAAACACAGCCACATTGGACAATTCGGAATACACACACCTGATACACATACGCACACCACTCCCACACACCCATTACAATATAAAACACACACCCACATCACCCACAAATCCCTACGAGAAAAATATTCCGAAAGAAGTTCAGAGAGAGACAGCACCAGCAAGAACAACAGCATCCACAGACACACAACACCATCACCCACAGAACTTCCACGCACCTCACACAACACTCCACTACATATCAGCACACTTATCACCACACACTCCACCCCACACATCACCTACACCACCCCATGGCACGGCAAGGACACCCCAGAGGAGGAGCTCAGGGTCATGGTGGAGGAAATCGTCCGGGTAGAGCCACAGCTATTCGGATCACAGGTGCAGCACACCTCAATAGCAAGGAAGATGGAGCTATGGTGAAGAATAGTGGACAGGGTCAACGCAGTGGGACAGCACCCAAGAAATCGGGAGGACATCAGGAAGAGGTGGAACGACCTACGGGGGAAGGTGTGTTCCGTGGTTTCAAGACACCACCTGGCGGTTCAGCAGACTGGCGGCGGACCCCCACCTCCTCCCCCACAACTAACAACATGGGAGGAGCAGGTCTTGGCCATTCTGCATCCTGAGGGCCTCGCAGGAGTAGGTGGAGGAATGGACTCTGGTAAGACAAATCTTAATTATTACATCCCCCACCCTACCTGCATGCCAGCACATACCCCCACCCTCACCCTCAGCACCCCAACTCCTCACATATGTCCCAACATCACAAACCACCCATCCCAACACCAAGCCTTGCATGCAACAACAAAGCATGGACACACATCACTAAAGCATGCCCACTACACATACCCATACAACCCCCTAAACCATCATCACACAAGGTCCCACACAGGAATGCAAGCACTGGGGTACACGGTCACCCACCCATTGCACACCATGACACACACAGATGTAATAACCATCCTTTTATACCCCTGCAGGACCCCTAACCAACGTCATCAGACAGGAGGGCCCACACATGTCCACACCACCAACAGAAGAGGCCCACAGTGATGACAGAAGCTCTGTCCAACTGGATCTAGATGACCAGCTCGGCCCATTGGGGACCTCGGGACAGTCGGTTCCCCTCACACAGTCACAGGCCGCCACAGACCTTCTTCCCTCTGGAAACACCAGCACAGCACCCACCCAGCGGGCCCATACCTCCCTCCCCAGGACACGTCAATCAGCTGTGTGTCCACCACTACAGGGAACCCAGGATAACCCACCACCCCAACAACAACAGGGACCTGGGGGCAGTGGGCACACGGTCCAGGGGACGGAGGCCCAGGAACACCGGGGAACTGGGAGGGCTTCTGTGCGACAGGGGGCAGAAGGGGAAGGGAACCCACTTTCCAAAAGGCCCTCTCCTCCATCATGGGAGCCTACCACCACTCCCAGGAGACGATGGCAACGGTACTGGCCAAGTTTCAGGAGACCCAGCGCCTGCAGGAAGAACAGTATATGGGCTTCAGGGAGGAACTCAGAACCATCAGCTCCACCCTGGGCACCATCGTAGGGATGCTGAAGGAAGTACTCAACACCAGGAGGGACACTGTGGCACTACAAGGGGCCCCTGACACTAGCATGGACGATGAACTGCCCACCACCTCCGCCGGCGCTAGTGGACAGGACACCCCGCCCCAGGACCACGACACCAGCACCCCACCCCCTGCAGAGGGAGAACCACCCAGCAAACGGTCCCTGAGATCCAGGACAAAGACAGAGCACAATGCCAAGACGCCCGCCAAGAAATGAGACCACCATCATTGTCATCGTACTGTCCCACTTTGTCACCATGTCCATACTTAAACTGCCCCAGCTCCACTTCCTATGCCCATATGGGCAATGGACCTGTGAGACTAATAGACTGGACTCTGCCATGGACATTCCTCTGCCATCACACCTCACCATTTTACTACCCCCTCCAATATTGAGCACTTAAATAAACACACTTAAAGCACAAAACAATCTGGAGTCTGTCTGTGATTTCGAAATAGTGTATTAGCAATTACAGTGACAAAATGCTCTTTCAATTGTAATGTCAACATACCTATGTCACACAGCTGTAGTCCATGAGGAATCTAAGCAGATGTCACACAGTGGGACCCACATCTGTGAAATCGTAAGGGAAAGTGACAACTCAGTGACCATACACTGGGTGAAAACGACAGACAGTAGAGAGGTAGTAGTGTTTAAGTACATGTAGTAGGCAGGTCTGTACTCTTACCTGTGTCTCACTGGAAATATTGCTGGATCACAGAGTCCCTGTTGTTCATGTCTTCTTCCTCTGCTTCCTCGTCTTCACTGTCCACAGGCTCCACAGCTGCCACAACACCGCCATCTGGACCATCCTCGTGCAGAAAAGGCACCTGGCGTCGCAAAGCCAAGTTGTGAAGGATACAGCAGGCCACGATGATCTGGCACACCTTCTTTGGTGAGTAGAACAGGGATCCACATGTCATATGGAGGCACCTGAACCTGGCCTTGAGGAGGCTGAAGGTCCACTCGATCACCCTCCTAGTTCGCCCATGGGCCTCCTTGTAGTGTTCCTCTGCCCTTGTCCTGGGATTCTTCACTGGGGTCAGTAGCCATGACATGTTGGGGTAACCAGAGTCACCTGCAAATGGTGAGGGACAGCTGTTAGACATGCACTAACATGGAGGGATATCCCCAGACCCAGACAACCATTCCCAGTGACTTGCTTCCAGGTGCTCACCTAATAGCCACACACGGTGCCTCTGGAGTTGACCCATCACATAAGGGATTCTGCTATTCCACAGGATGTAGGCGTCATGCACTGAGCCAGGGAACAGGGCATTCACATGGGAGATGTACTGGTCTGCCAAACATACCATCTGTACATTCATTGAATGATAACTCTTCCGGTTTCTGTACACCTGTTCACTCCTGTGGGGGGACCAAAGCCACATGGGTCCCATCAATGGCACCTATGATGTTGGGGATGTGTCCCAGGGCATATAAATCACCTTTCACTGTAGGCAAATCCTCCTCCGGAGGAAAAACGATGTAGCTCTGCATGTGTTTCAGAAGGGCAGACAACACTCTGGACAATACGTTGGAAAACATAGGCTGGGACATCCCTGATGCTATGGCCACTGTTGTTTGAAAAGACCCACTTGCAAGGAAATGGAGCACTGACAGCACCTGCACTTGAGGGGGGATTCCTGTCGGATGGCGGATTGCTGACATCAGGTCTGCTCCAACTGGGTACACAGTTCCTGGATTGTGGCACGGTCAAGCCTGTATGTGATAATCACATGTCGCTCCTCCATTGTCGACAGGTCCACCAACGGTCGGTACACCGGAGGATGCCGCCATCTCCTCACATGTCCCAGCGGACGGTGCCTATGAAGGACAACAGCGAGCACAGAGTCAAACAACTCTGAGATAGGTACCCACAGTTTACACAGAACACCATCCATACACAAAAGATGGCCTGTATGTGTGTAGAGTCTAGGCCTATGTAAGTGTGACGCAGTTGAAAATGAAGCCATGTGGGCCCCTGAAATGGCGGCTGCCTGACCTGTAAAGTGGGACAATGGGATGTGAGGTAACTGCGCTGGCGTTGTACACAGTCGCGGTAGGCGGTCGAAGACCACAGCGCAATGCTGCATTGGTTAACATTGGACCCTATGGGTCCCAGGAGCAAATGGCGATGTACGCTGGCGGTGACGGTACGCAACGTCGCGGACGTGACCGCCATTTTCTATCTGTTCAATCACTCGATACCTGATCTTCGACAGGAGAGGACCTACACTGCAAGTGCTACTGTGACCTCGGTCTGGAAGAGACAATGGCTCGAGTGTCTGGGGAAAGGGCCCCTGCCTTAACGTCGAAGGAGTTGGAGAAGCTCGTAGATGTGGTCCTCCCCCAGTACACGCTACTCTACGGTCCTCCAGACAAACAGGTAAGTACACAGGGAGCATGTTGTATGGGCTATGCCTGTGTGGAGAGGGCTGGATGTAAGAAGAAAGGGGGGAGAGTGCTGCGTGCATGAAAGACGGTGAATGAATGTGCCACATGGCAAGGGTAGGGATGGGGGCCAATCAGTTTGACGGTGCAGTTGGTAATAACTTCTCTTTTTCCCCTGTACATTTCATGCAGGTCAGCGCCCACCAGAAAAAAGATATTTGGCGTGCCATCGCCAAGGACGTCCGGACCATGGGGGTCTACCACAGACGGAGCACCCACTGCCGTAAAAGATGGGAGGACATTCGCCGCTGGAGCAAGAAGACGGCGGAGGCTCAGCTGGGGATGGCCTCCCAACGTGGGAGGGGTGCCCGTCGCACCATGATGTTCAGGATCCTGGCGGTGGCCTACCCAGAGTTGGATGGGCGCTTGAGGGCATCACAGCAGCCACAAGGGGGTGAGTACACTCTCATTCTGCTGACTTTGCGCGCAGTGGAGGTGTCTGGGTGGGCTTTGGGTTTCCGTAGGCCAGGGTGCGTTCCGTAGGCAAGGCCCCTCCGTAAGGCAGGCCATGTGGCACCCCACCCGACCTCTGTAGAGTGCCAAGTACACCTAGTCATGCCCCTCTGTCATCTATGTGTGCAGATGTCGTCCATTGCCTTGTAGGCCATTTCCCAGGGATTGAACAGTGGACCCCAAGAGCGCGGCGTAGTGCAGGGGGATTCTGTGTCTGTTGTGTCTGCCAACGGTAGCGGTAATGTATGCACTCAACATGTCTTTCTTCTTTCGTCCCCCCCCTTTTTTGTGGTCTCCCTGTTCTTGTGTGCATTAGCATCATCAGGCGGAGGAGCAGTGGCAACGGAGCACAACGGAGCTGCATCCCACATGGCCCTGGAGGGCGAGACTACGGACTCCGAGTTCACCAGTGGAATAGAGGGCGAGGGGAGCTCCACGGCGGGGACAAGAGCTGACACCAGCGACACAGACTCGTCCTCTGAGCTCCCTTGTGGTGGCGGCAACATCTGTGCCCCCCCGCATCTACAGGCACAGCTGCCACCCCCCCCCACCAGCAGTGCCCTCCCAGCAGCCCCTCAGCCTTTGCCCCGTGCCCGCTCACCCAGGAGGGTGGGCATCACCTTCGCCCCAGGCACCTCAGGCCCTGCCCCAGTCAGCCCTGCTGCCCTCAGTGAGGAGGCCATTGACCTCCTCAGGTCCCTCACTGTTGGGCAGTCTACCATTTTGAATGCCATCCAGGGTGTGAAGAGGCAGTTGCAACAAACAAATGCATTGATGGAGGGCATTCATTCTGGTCAGGTGGCCCTTCAGCGAGCTTTTCAGACTCTGGCCTCAGCTCTGATGGCAGCCATTGTCCCGGTCTCTAGCCTCCCCCCTTCAACTTCCTCCACCCAGACCCAATCCACTGTACCTCAGCCTATCCCAAGCACACCTACAGACCAGCATGCACACACGTCAACACACAAGGGAAGCTCTGGCAAACATAAGCACCACACATCCCACAATTACTCACGCAAGCATCACACACAGGCAGACACACCAACATCCACTGCCTCCACTGTGTCCCCCTCCTCCCTCCCAGTCTCGTCTACACTCACACCTGCATGCACTACCTCTACAGCCACTACGTCCCTCTCCAGCACACCCACCACCACACCCCGCTCACATGCAGTCACCACCCCCACTACCATTCACACGTCCCCTGTGTCCTCTCCCAGTGTGTCTGTGACGCCCCCTCCCAAAATACACAAACACAGGCACACACCCACCCAACAGCCATCCACCTCACGACAGCCTTCAGCGCATGCACCTTCACCCAAAGTCACCAAACGTACACCTCCTACAACCACCACCTCTTCCTCCACTCCAAAACCCCCTCCAGCTACCCGTCCTAGTGTGTCCCAAAAACTTTTCCTGTCCACCCTTGACCCCTTTCCCACACCTCCCCCACCCCATCCGTCTCCTAGGTCCCGAACTAGCACCTCAGCCACAACATCTCCGGGACCAGTGGTGCCTGTAGTCACCAGAATCTGGATTGCACCGGCCACCAGGGCAGCCAGTGTGGCACAGAGCCACAGCACAGACAGTCCCCCACCTGTGATGCATCAGCAGTTGGATGGTGACCGGCGGGAGAGGGGGAAGACTCCAGCCACCAAAGGGGGCTCCCAGGGGTCCCGGTGGGAATGTGGAGTCAGCTGTGACACCTTCCAAGGTGGGGAAGGGCCACAAGAAACCCAGCAAGTCTGGGAAGAGCAGCACGGCGGAGAAGTCCACCATCATCCCCGATGCCCCGGAGCCCACCTCCAGCACAAGCCCAGCTGCCCAGGACAGGACCGCCAGCAGTAGCTCACCTGCCCAGGAGGGGCCCGCCAGCACCAGCCCACCTGCCCAGGAGGCCACCGCCAGCACCAGCCCAGCTGCCCAGGAGGCAACCGCCAGCACCAGCCCACCTGCCCAGGAGGCAACCGCCAGCACCAGCCCACCTGCCCAGGAGGCCACCACCAGCCCACCTGCTCAGGAGGCCACCACCAGCACTAGCCCTGCTGGGCCATGAAGGACTGCCAGCAAAAGCCCCGCTGGGCCATGAAGGACCGCCAGCACAAGCCCCGCTGGGCCATGAAGGACCGCCAGCACAAGCCCCGCTGGGCCATGAAGGACCGCCAGCAAAACCCCCGCTGGGCCATGAAGGACCGCCAGCACAAGCCCTGCTGGGCCATGAAGGACCGCCAGCAAAAGCCCCGCTGGGCCATGAAAGACCGCCAGCAAAAGCCCTGCTGGGCCATGAAGGACCGCCAGCAAAAGCCCCGTTGGGCCATGAAGGACCGCCAGCACAAGCCCCGCTGGGCCATGAAGGACTGCCAGCAAAAGCCCTGCTGGGCCATGAAGGACCGCCAGCACAAGCCCCGCTGGGCCATGAAGGACCACCAATGGCAAAAGCCCCGCAAGGCCATGAAGGACCGCCAGCAGCTGAGACCCTGCAATGGAGACCGCCATCTCAAGCACCGCTGCACAGGGCACCGCCATCTCAAGCACCGCTGAACAGGGCACCGCCATCTCAAGCACCGCTGAAAAGGGCACTGCTGTCTCAAGCACTGCTTAACAGGGCACCGCCGTCTCAAGCACCGCTGCACAGGGCACCGCCAACTCAAGCACCGCACCGCTGAACAGGGCACCGCCGTCTAAAGCACCGCTGAACAGGGCACCGCCGTCTCAAGCACCGCTGCACAGGGCACCGCCGTCTCAAGCACCGCTGCACAGGGCACCGCCAACTCAAGCACATCTGAACAGGGCACCGCCGTCTCATGCACCGCTGCACAGGGCACTGCCATCTCAAGCAACGCTGAACAGGGCACCGCCGTCTCAAGCACCGCTGAACAGGACACCGCCATCTCAAGCACCGCTGGCCCATGAGCGGCAAGGGCACTGATGCAACTGAGTCCGTCACGGGGTGAATGATGCACTTTGGGCACCATGCCCCCTCCAGAACCAGGGGAGACTGTCATCCACTACCTCTGTCCTTAGCAGGATGAAGCAATCTGGGCACCATGCCCCCTCCAGAACCAGTGGAGACTGTTATCCACTACCTTTGTCCTTAGCAGGATGAAGCACTCTGGGCACCATGCCCCCTCCAGAACCAGTGGAGACAGTCATCCACTACCTCTGTCCTTAGCAGGATGAAGCACTCAGGGCACCATGCCCCCTCCAGAACCAGCGGAGACTGTCATTCACTACCTCTGTCCTTAGCAGGATGAAGCACTCTGGGCACCATGCCCCCTCCAGAACCAGCGGAGACTGTTATCCACTACCTTTGTCCTTAGCAGGATGAAGCACTCTGGGCACCATGCCCCCTCCAGAACCAGCGGAGAATGTCATCCACTACCTCTGTCCTTTGCAGGATGAAGCACTCTGGGCACCATGCCCCCTGCAGAACCAGTGGAGACTGTTATCCACTTGTGAGACTGTGGCTTTGCACTCTCCAGGATATGGCAGTGGGCAACCCACCCACTGCAGAGACTTGAGAGACTGGCTTTGCACTCCCCAGGATTGAACAGTGGGCAACCCACCCACTGTAGAGAATTGAGAGACTGTGGCTTTGCACTCCCCAGGATTGAACAGTGGTCAAACCACCCACTGTAGAGACTTGAGAGGCTGTGGCTTTGCACTCCCCAGGATTGAACAGTGGGCAAACCACCCACTGTAGAGACTTGAGAGACTGTGGCTTTGCACTCCCCAGGATTGAAGAGTAGGCCACCCACCCACTGTAGAGACTTGAGAGACTGTGGCTTTGCACTCCCCAGGATTGAACAGTGGGCAACCCACCCACTGTAGAGACTTGAGAGACTGTGGCTTTGCACTCCCCAGGATCAAACAGTGGGCATGTGGACCCCTCATGGATTTGGCGTCGTGCACTCAACCGGCTGAGGTGCCCCCCCCTTTTCCCTCCCCTTGAGGTGCCGGTTTAGTTGCTCTCTGATGCCCCTGCAGTGTTCTCTCCGTCATGGTCGGGGATCTTGTGTGGGCCTCGCCCATACCGTGTGGTCCCAGTGTTCCACAGACTTTCTTAGAGCACTACCTTGACTACTATGCTTGGTATATATTATGTACATGGTGTATATATATATTTCTGCCTACTTGCTTTTAAAATATAACAATGGTTACACTCATTTTCTATTGTCTTTGCATTCTTCCGAGGGGTTTGGGGGGTGTCACTGTGATGTATTGATATGCATTAGTGTGTGTGTTGTAGTGGGTGAGGGTGGGGGTGTTGCATGTGTATGTCCCTATTTTTTGCCTCCCCCCTCCCCTGTGTCGTAGGTGCAGTACTCACCGTGGTCTTCGCCACCAGCGTTCGTGCTCCTGGTAGAGGAGCAGGAAGACTATTGCAGGTAGAATTTGGAGTTCCGGGTCCATGGCGTCCTCGTTCCTCGTGGGGTGTGTAGAGGTGAGCGTTTTACCTTCGGGATTCCTGTTTCCGCCGTGTTTTTATCCACGGTGAATCCGCCCCGGAAAAGGTGGCAGATTGGCCTGTCATAATAGTGTGGGGGGTACATTGTCTCCCGCCTGTCTGTTGGCGGTGACCGCTGCGCTGTTTGTTTGTACCGCCGTGGCGGTCGGAGTGTTAAAGTGGCTGTCTTTGTTTGTGGTTTCCGCCACGGTCGTAATTGCAAATTTTTTACCGCTGGCCTGTTGGCAGTCTTACCGCACCTTTTACACCGACCGCCAGGGTTGTAATGACCACCTCTGTGTTTTGCTGAATTATTCAATCTTCTCTCAGATTGACAATCCACTTGCCTAACCTCATTTGTCAGATTTCAGTTACATTCAAATGCTGACTCCACTGACACAAACGTGAAGGAATGAAAAATGTCCTAGCAATTGAGAAGGAAACTTTCCATTCTATTAAGGACATGGAGGCGAGGATTATGCATTTCTTTCTTCACTTTAATTAATCAGCAAGTTCAAAGTTCAACATAAACAAAAAACCACAACACTACATATCCAATGGTTCATAACAACAGCATACATAGTAACCAATATCCAATCCTATTTCAGTCCGATAGTCCATATATATCCCCCGCACTCAGAGTCCTTCCTCGACTTCACTGCGGTCTGTTAAGTTCAAGCACCATCAGTTCACTGTGGCATCATTTCCTGTGAAGAACAATGTAGTTGGTTGAATCCGGTTTCATTTTGTTACCATACCTGAGATCTACTTGTAACCCATAACATTATGAACTATCCTTCTTAGCATAAGATCAGTTTAAAATCATGATATGATTAATGCAGATCGTCGTAACAATCTGTCTAATAGCAGGAACAGTAATAACAAAAAATTAGTACATATACAAATATATTGAAAAACAATACCACCTCTTAAAACCTGTCCTTATGTATGTTCTCCAGCTGGTTGGAAGTCACATCGCCAATGTGTCAGGTGGGATAATCCTCGCCTCCATGTCCTTAATAGAATTGAAACTTGCCTTCTCGATAGCTAGGACATTTTTCGTTCTGTCAGGACCTGAGGCGAGGATTATGCATGTTCAAAGCTTACTTACTCCCAAAGCAGCTGCTTCATGAATTAGTTTAGAACAAAACCGTTTAAAGGTAGATTTGGATGACCAATCAGGTGCATTCATAATATCTACCAATCTACCACCCACCTGTATGACCTTGGAAGCCATACCTCCTCTTGTGGAATGTGCCCCAAATACCTGTACACTGATTCCTGCCTCTGCCATAATCCACCTTGCGACAGAAGCGGAAGAGACTGCCCTCAATTTTATCTTGATGGAAATTAGCAATTGTCTTTCCCCCGGTGGTCGGCATTCCACGGTCACCACCTCAGAAGCCTTAAGGCACCCGACCACACACAGCTTAGGCAAACCCTCAAAGGCTGGGTATGTTATTGGCCTGGTATTGCATTTGGTTTTCCTAAATATGGTAAAAGTAACTTCTTCTGGTGTAAACACTCTAGCTGTAAAGTCTAGAACCCTAACATCAGAGACCCTTTTACTGGATATGAGGCACAACAGAATAGCCAGTTTTGCCGAGATCTCTTTCTTAGAAAGATACTGGTTATCCTGTCATGAAGACAAAAAACTTAAAACTATGTTAACATCCCAGAGACCCGAGCAACTAGGCTCAGGGGGTCTTAACATCCTGATGCCCTTAAGCAGTTTGCAAACCCAAGGATGCTTTCTCACAGGTGTGTTGTGAAACGGAGGATGACCCACTGATATCGATGGCCTGAACGGATTTACCATGCAGTAGGATAAGCCAGAATCAGCCAGTTTTGCCAAAACATTTAAGACATTCGTAACCTGGGCTTCCATGGGATCCAGGTATTTCTCCACACACCAACAAACCTATGGAGTCCAGGTAGACCTATATCTCTTACTTGTCCGAGGAGCCCATGCCTGCTGGATGAATCTGTAAGCTCCCTCTGAAAGTCTGATGTCTTCCCATCTGTGCCTGAAATTCTCCATGTCATGAGTTTCAAGAGGCCCTGAAGACCCAGAGGGTGAGGTTGACCCTGTGGGTCTAGGAGCACCCAAGGGAAATATGGAATCAGGATCGGGGTATTGCAGGAGATTTTGAGTAGTGCAGGAAACCACGCCTGAGATCTCCACAGAGGGGTTATCAGCACCACCGATGCCCTCCGATGTCGAACTTGAGCCGTCACTCTTGGTAACAGTAGGAAAAGAAGGAAAGTGTAAGCCTGTTCCAGCTCCCAGTCCTGCAAAAAGGCATCCCCCGCCAGTGACCGGGGATCAGGAAGTCAACTGAAGTACTTCAGTAGTGTGTTCAGTCTGGATGCAAAGAGATCCATTGAGCACGGAACCCAAACGATCCTCGAGCACCCCGAAGACCTTTCTGTTCAGTTCCCAGTCTCTGGTATCCTCTGTGTGCCTGGAGTTCCAGGTCGATAAGGTATTCTGTGACCCTAGAAGATACTTCACTGTCACTGAAATTTGGTGTTGGAGGTAGTAGTGCCACGAGTCCTTGGCCAGTCCGGCTAGCGCTTTCAAGCAAGTGCCCCCTCCCCCCCAAGCAATTTATGTATTGAACTGCAAACACATTGTTCATCCTCAGAAAGAGACCTTGTCCCGAGTTGGGGACTTGATTGCAAAGGCCCTTGCCAGGAGTTCCAGGCAGTTGAGTTCCAGCTGAGTCCATCTGCCCCCCATCAAAATCTCCGTAAAAACCTGGCACCCCAGCTCTGGTGGCTGGCATACGATTCTATGATAAGGTCCGGGAAGGAGCCAAAGATCACTCTGCCATTCCATGCTTCCATGTGGTTTATCCACCACTGTAGTTCCATCCGCTACTCAGGGGAGAAGGATATAATTTCAGAATATGTCACTCTCTGCCTCAGGAGCAAGGCCTTCAGCCGCTATAGAGGCCAATAGTGTAGAAGACCCGGGAATATGGCTTTAATTGCGGACAACAGCAGTCCCACTATCCTGGCCAGTTGCATGAGTGAAATCCTGTCCCTCCTCAGAACCTTTCCCAGTTCTTTCTTGATCTTGGTCAACTTCATGCTTGGGAAGCTGAGGGAGGCCGCATTGGAGTCTATAAGGAAGCCTATGAAGGGCATAGTCTGTGAGTGTATTAACTCTGACTACTCCTGGTTTATTACAAACCCCAGATCCTGGAGCAAGACAATAGTCGTGTTTACGTGAGAAAAGAGTTGGGATTGAGAATGATCCCTCAGGAAAATATTGTCTAAGTAAATTATTAGCCTGATTCCATGTGTCCTAAAGTGTTCCACTACCAGCTTGAGGGGTTCTGTAAAGCACCACGGTGCCGACGAAAGTCTGAATGGGTGAAATTTGAATTTTAATACTTGCTGTCTCCAGATGAACTGTAAAAAATGGCGGTGTGAAGGGAAGATTGGTACAGCGAGGTACGCATCCTTGAGGTCCATGCGCATTATCCAATTTCCCTGAAGGAGGAGATCCCTGAGCAGGTGGATGCCCTCCATCTTGAAGTGCCTGTACACCACCCGTTCATTGAAGTCACGTAAATTTATGACCGGGCGGAAGCCTTTGTCTTTCTTTTCCACCAGGAAAATATTGCTTAAGAAACCTCGGGGTGTAGTACTGACCTGCAAATGGCCCCTTTCGCTAGAAGCTCCTGCACCTCTGCATCGATCAATGCTAAGTCTGTCTGGGAGAAGAAAATTAGTTTTGGTGGTGTCACCTGCACCGGTGTTCCCATGAACTCTTTGTGGAAACCTTCCACCCAAGTGCTTGAGGAGAAGAAGGGGTAATGCTTACATTTGGACCGTCTAGGGAAGTCCGCCAGCAGCGAGCATTGCAGCTAGTTCTATTCATTTTTCTTCCCCAGTTGGGGAAGAACATTCCCTGTTGGTCATGATGCCAACTGTTATTTCTTTTGGTTGTGCCTCTCCCAGGGACTTGAAAGTAGGAGTTGCTGAAGGAGCGACCCATACCTCTTCCGCCCCACCAAAAACCTTTCCAGGAAATATCTTCTTGAATGGGATATGCGCCTTGTCAATTGCTGAGAATGTCGCCACAAACTTCCCCAACTCTTTCACAAAGGGGTCCCCAAACAGGTGTCCCTATGCAACCGGCTCTGCTTCCTAGTTGGAGAGCTCCGTAAGCTTTGGATCTATCTTAATTAGTAGGGAGCGACACCTCTCGGTTGAGGTGACACAATTAGTATTACCCAGAAGGCACACTTCCCTCTGGGCCCATCATGCTACTATGTCTGTGTGAAGGGTTTTCCTGTGTGCTTCGGCTGTTCCACCAATTGTATAATCTGCATGAGGGGGCCCAGAACGTCCAAGAGTTTATCTTGACCCTCCAGGATCAGTCAATGCCCTTCTTGGGGTCCCTAGTATATTTCCGAAAGTAAGTTCACAACTTTGGGTCAATGTCTGGCGTAGCTGTCACTTTGCCCTCCAAAGTAAGGTGAGGGCATTCCGCCCATAGTCGGGCCCGCACCTTTTTGTCCAGAGGCTAGCGCATCTTGCTGGCCACATTTTCAGTGACTTTTTGGCCTGGTCGCTACTTGGACGACCCGGGATGATAAATACCCTCTGGGTTGAACATGACTGAAATGGATGTGTCCCCTTAGTAGGGGTCTGGTGTGGCTGAAGCCGGGCACCAGGGAAGACCGGAGTCATGGTCCTTGTCGGAGGATGCATCCTTGTCTGTGTCACCTCCTCCATGAATGGGCAACCTTGCCTCAGGGTCAGTCATTGGGGTGATCTTGTCGCCAATCTCCCCGGGCCATTCAGCCTCCTAGTAGGGTTTATGCTTTAACATGCATGCACTCTTATGGAAGCCTTCCAGGTTCCCCATGTCACGTTTGCATGATTTCCTGGGAGCCGCTGTGTTACTGCCACTAGGGCCATCTCCTGTATCCTCAAACATGCCAGCCCCAGTAGAGACATGGGCTGTCAACTTGGCCACACTCTCTTGTAATGGGGCCAGCGCTTTAGCTATGCCTGAAATAGGAGTGTGCCCAGTTCAGCCGAAAGATGGCACGGAACGGGGCCTACCTCCATATGCATATTGGGGGAATATTTGTGGTCCTGCAAGGACTGCATTTTCCTGAGGGTATGAGTACTTACAGACAAGGACAAATAATTCTGCCCAAAAAATCACTGACACCCTGAAGTTAAAACTGGCAGCTCCCTCGCTGGTGCTCTGGCCAGCTCCAAAAGGTTAAGGTAGGACATATAGTAATGTGTTTTATATGTCCTGACAGTGAATTATTGCTAAATTTGTTTTTTCACTGTTGCAAGGCCTTTCCCTCTCATAGGTTAAAATGGGGGCTACCTTTAAATCTGATTAAAGTGTAGATTCCCTTTGGGAGCGGATGGACATGTGGAATTTGGGGTCTCTGAGCTCACAATTTAAAAATACATCTTTTAGTGAAGTTGATTTTGAGATTGTGTGTTTGAAAATACCACTTTTAGAAAGTGGGCACTTTCTTGCTTATACCATTTCTGTGACTCTGCCTGTTTGTGGATTCCATGTCTGGATCAGTTTGACAGTTGGGCTGGTTTCACTTCACACTAGACAGTGACACAAAGGGAGCTGGGGTGTAGCCTGCATATCCTGATGAGCCATTGGTGCTAGGAGAGAGGGGAGGAGTGGTCACTCACACTTGAAAGAGCTGTCCCTGCCTTACACAATGCAGTCTCCAACCCACTGGTGAGCGTCTGGGACCTGGCATGGGCAAGGCAGGATTTCACATTCAAAAGAGACTTTACTTTGAAGTAGGCCTACTTCAAAGGAGAAATTGGGTATAAGAAGGGCACCCAAAACCACAGACTTTAGAACACTTCTGGAAACAAGAGGAACCTCTGCCTGTAGAAGAGCTGAAGAGCTGGGGAAGAAGAGCTACCCTGCCTGTGACTGTGCTTTGTGGAGCTATCCTGCAGTTGCTGCTTCTGCCAGAGTAAGAGGGCAAAGACTGGACTTTGTGTGCCTTCCATCTTAGGAGGAAATCTCCAAGGGCTTGATTTAAAGCTTGTCTCCTGTTGCTTGAAGTCTCAGGGACAGCAGAGACTTCTCCCTTACCAGCACCTGGACTCTCTGCTGAAACTCCTGCCCTGACAAGTGGTGCCCTATCCAGTCCCTGGGCCCTTGAAAGGAAACGCTGGTGAAAATTCCAAGGAAATCGACTGCGCTGCTGAATCCGGTGACGCCGCCTGCCACCGACTCTGTGAGCTTCTCTGGAATGCGACGACCTTTGCAGGCCCAACACCGCTGCAGCCCCGCCGAAGTCTGCGACTCCATGGAAGTCGCCGCACCACGTCGTGACTGACGCCGCTCGAAGTGTGCGGATTCAACGTTTTGCGCAGTTGCCGCGATCCCCGACTTTGCGCATCGGCTTGTTTTCACTCCTCACCAAGGTACTGTACCTGGGAGTCTGCGTGACTCCGTGGCCAGCGCCGTTGGTGTCGGATTGTTGGGAAAGACTCCGTCACAACGCTGTGTTAACACCTCATTGAAGCATTTTGTGTTTCTAAGCTCTATTTTTTAATTTAATCTTTAGAAATTCATAACTTGACTTGTGTATGTCAGATTTTTTTCATTTTAGTCTTGTTTTGTTTAGATAAATATTCTCTATTTTTCTAAACCTGTGTTGTGTCATTTTGTAGCGTTTTGCTTAAGTTACTGTGTGTAGTGGTACAAATACTTTACAACTAGCACTCTGAAGTTAAGCCTACTGCTCTGCCGAGCTACCAAGGGGGTAAGGAGGGGTTAGCTGAGGGTGATTCTCTTTTAATCTAACTAGAGTGAGGGTCCTTGCTTGAACAGGGGGTAACCTGACTGTCAACCAAAGACCCCATTTCTAACACAAAAGTTTTCAGAAGTTTGTCATCAAGATTGGTGATTATTTGCTTTCAAAATAAAATGTTCATAAAAAGAATGCAACTAGGAAAAAAAGTTCTGCTAAATTACTGCAAAATTTTAGGTACCAATTCTTTGGTGCATCATTTATTAAAACGTGTTGGTGCATGCTAGTATTTCCAAAAAATATTCATAATGGAAAAACTAGTGTAAACAGTTTCAAAAAGATTATGGGAAACATGAAAATAAACATGCATTGACAAAGCCAACCGATCAGACATTGGTGGTCAGTCTTTTCGTTTTGTCAATGCGGTTCTTTTGTTCACATTGCTTTAGTAAAACTTTGTTGTGGTAGCTGCCAGGCCCTCCCCATTATAACAAACATTGGCAAAAGCAATAAAATGTTTTTCTTTTTCTCAAAAAGCACGCATTGCCACATCAGTTCCTGACGCTGAACAAAACTACTTTGTGTGCCAATATGCTCTTTGTGAAAGAGCGGAATATTATCTATCACTCACAGTAAAGCCAAATGATAGATGGATAGAGAGAGAGAAATAGAATTTTTTAAAAAGTTCTTGGTTAACACCAGACCTAATTTAGTGGCCCAATTCTTAAAGAAAGTCACAAAAGTGCACCCATGGTACATGTTTTAGCATTAATACAGAATTCTGGCATTCATTAAGTCACAAGACTTTACAGAAGTAGATCTGGAAATTGTATTCCAAGAATATATTTGTGAACTATATTTTAGCATGAGCAAATGTGCATGTGTAGATTTGCTCATGCAAAATCTATGTATCGTTTACACAATATTAGTCAACGTTATCAAAGCACACAGAACAAACAAATCCCAGAAACTGCGCTTCTGTAAAAAAATTTTTTAAAAAGAAGGTAGCGAGGGACTTAACTGACACTCTAATCAGTGAAGAAAGAGGAAGGACTCGGAGCGCAGTGGATATATATGGACTATCAAACTGAAACAGGATTGGACATTGGTTACCATGGATTCTGTTGTTATGAACCATGGGATATGTAGTGTTGTGGTTTTTTGTTTATGTTTAACTTTGAACTTGCTAATTAATTAAAGTTAAGAAAGAAATGCATAATCCTCGCCTCCGGTCCTGCCACAGAATGGGTTACTTTGGCCCTTGATAAGTTTATACCCTTCCACCAAGTAACGGTCAGCAGTAAGCCCTCTGCCCCTTGGTTCAATGAAACACTGATCATTGAGAACAATGCTGTAAGGCACGTGAGCGCACATGGGCAATATCTTATGACATAGGGCAAAGGAATTGTTTGTGGGGACACTTAAAGCCTATCATAAATTGATAAGTAAAACCAGAGCAGAGTTCTTCTCTTCCAAAATTTCAAACAGTAAGACCCCTGCCAAATAAATATATTCTATAGTCAACAGTTTAACTGCTTCAGTCTTCATCAAGTCAGTAGAGGATTCTAATGATCACTGCAATAGAATAGCTGACTTTTTTGTGGAAACAATCTATAACATTTATGCCCAGTTCCAGCCTAATACCGGTCCTGATCTCACCCATGAATGTGAAAAGGAGGCTTTATCTTGGCCAGTTTTTAAGGAACTACCTCTGCTGGACTTACCTTCTTTTTCTGCTGTATGTACCTTAATTGGGCGGGCTCTCTGGATGATCCCCTTAAACCCAACTCCATCTTTAAATTACAGGACTTTGTTCTTCCCCGCTTTCTTGAAATAGTCAATCTTTGTTTGTCTTGTCTACCGCCATGGCTCCCCAGGCATGAAAGCAGACAAAAGTTATCCCTCTTCTGAAAAAGATTTCCCTTGACCCCTCCAGCCCTGCTAACTACCGCCCTATTTCTCTACTGCCTTTTCTAGTTAAGGTGGCTGACAAACATGTTAATAGACTTTCAACAGAGTTTTTAGAAGCCAATGGGATTCTGGACATCTTACAAAACAGCTTCAGGTCCAATCATAGCTCAGAATATGCCCTTTTGTCCATTACTGAGACACTTCACAAAGTGGTGGAAGAGAGCAGCTTGGCAGCCCTTATTCTTTCAGATCTGAGTGCCACCTTTGACACAGTCTCTCACAGGGTGCTTTTACAACGCATTTTTGACATAGGCATTCACAGCAAAGCATTGTCCAGAGGTGTATGTTTTCAATGGCTAGATGGATGGATGAAAACTGCCTAAAAATGAATGCAAGTAAGACACATATCCTGTTGTTTGGCAAATCACACAGTCATGGGAACATCTGTGGTGGCCAGACTGCCTGGGGCCTTCACCTGGGCCTAAATCTGAGGAGAAATATCTGGGCATATGGCTGAAAAATGATCTTAGCCTCGAGAAGCAAGTAACTACTCTGACAGATACATGTTGAGGTCTTCGGAGAAGGCTAAACCCCATTATTGGCCTCATTCAAACCACATGCTCGCCAGTTGATTATCCAATCTCTTATTCTATCCTGCATGGACTACTGTAACGTTCTGTATCTGGGTTGCAAGAAATCTGTCCTAAAGAGCTGGTTCAAAACGCGGCATCTAGATTACTGTTTTCCCTTCCAAAATTCTGCCCCATTGTGAGTCTCCTTCGCAGACTCCACTGGCTTCCATTGGAAAGGAGAATTCAATTCAAAGCCCTCAGTGTGGCACACAGAATCATAAACACCTAGGTGTTCCCATCCTGTTCCATCTTTTGCGACCTTATCTTCTAACTAGAGTACTTTGCTCAGCTGATGTGTTGGTTATTCCTCTTTTCCATAGGAAAAGAGCTAGTGGCTTTTCATTTTGGGTATTAGCCCCAGCCTTCTGGAACAGTTTGCCTCTTGAGCTAAGAAATATCCAGAATCATCTTGAGTTCAGGAAAAAAGTTCAAAACGTAGCTCTTCAGCAATTACAAAGTTCTTTCTCTTAGCCATTTGATGTAGTACTTTAGTCTGGTGGCTCACTCTGGGAAGACCTGTTGGCGGGGTAGCCATGTGCTCTATCAGTCAATTTAACATAACATAACAGAGGCTTTGGCAGCACAGACTGGTGTTTCCTAGGGCTCTGACTATTCTGTGATGTGTTAGATGTTCTTCAGTTCCTCCGGGAGTACTATGGGTCTAGTGTCTACACTGTGTTCAGGATTCTGAAGGGTTGGGGATAAGGCTGCAACTTTCTAGCCCCATGACCTCCACCTTCTCTTCTGATTTTCTATAGCTAATTCTTCTCACAGACCTATGATCCCAAAAGTGGTTTTGTCTCTAAAAAGTCTGCCATGTGAATAACTGAGGTCAAACTAAAGTTTATAACTAAAGCATGCTCCTTGGTTGCAGTGTTGTCAGCTACATATCTAGAACAGCGGGGTTTGTTATCCTGTAAATATTCCTTCCTTTGGGTGTTTAGAAACATGTTTGTTTTGAAACTATGTCCATCTTTTGTTTCTCGTGTTGTTTCCCTTTTCCATCTCAGGCAGAAGATTGTTTAATAGGTTATTTCTTGAGCAACAATTTCTTGAGGTTTTGCTTCATTATATAACTGTACAGCAAGCCAAGTCTACGGTAGTAGACCAGACAAATGGAAAGGTTTTTTTTTTTTTTTTTTTAATTAATATTGGGGCACCATGGAAAGCCATCCAGAAGAAAACGGAATTGATCATTCAAACTGACCAGATTAACAGATTACACCTCTGCTCAAGTAACATTACCATCTGTAGCAAAATGGTCTTTTACCAGGACCTTAATGCTTCTTGACCAATGCGTACCCCAAACGAATATTTATAGGGGTCATGCTTGTGCTTTACAGATTTACTCGCCATTACAAACCACAGGTGTAGATTATGATTCAAAAGAATTTGTGTCAACAGTTTTTCATCAATTCTGCATGATTATGACTAAACAGCTCTACCATTACTTAGTGATACCCCATCGCACTGGTGGCATATTGGTGTATGAGATGGTGTGGTTTATCAGCTGGTCCAGAGTAACTGCTTACAAGTCACTCAAGTAATTACGAATAAGGACAAAGAAGTAATGTTTTGAGTACTTTTCCATCACTTCAACCTCGTGCTTTTTCATTAGTCATCATGTTCCTCCTCTTCTCCCTCTATGCTGAATCACTGAGCCTTAGGCCCTCGGGTCGTGTTATGGAGTCAGCTCAGGATGTCAGCTGTGCAGGTTTATTGATTCTTTTTGAGGGCTTGTTTGTATAAACTGTTTTAAGTGAAGAAAGTCTATAGTGCAATCCAATATCACTGTAGCAGGGGGGAAAGGTCTAGGAGTAATGATGATTACAGATTTTTGTGCAACTACGCCTTTAAATATGTTTACTATGGAAATAAGGTTTAAAACAAACAGATCATACAGAGTTGTGTTTATATGAAGCACTTGTTGCAGTGTTTACGTGTGATCATACATTCCAGTCTGTGTAATCCATTCCAATTGAGCATCTGAATTTTCTTTCAGACACAATAGGAAAGTGTATTTCTTCCTGTGTGTTTTTATTTGTCTGGCGCACAAGTGACACTATATTTGTCTTGCAGATGTGTCGGGCTGAAAGGGTGATCTGTGTACACACCCAATGTACCAATGGAGATAACACTCTTACAATTTAAAATCCACGAAAAAACAATGAGAGAAACGTGCTGCTGCTTAGAATAAACCTAAGTGTTTATTTACTGTGTAGTCGACTGATTTTCTGATAGCATTTCACTGTCATCGGAGAGCCTCTCAATTCACCAACTGGAATTTGCAATAAAGTTGTAGTAATTGAGGGTTTTAGCAAGCGAGCAAAGGACTGTGGAAATTCCTTAACATCTTAGTTTCCACACTGGCTGGTGTTAAAACCTTAGGTTAATAGATATTATTAAATAAATGTAAGAACTGAAATGTAACAAAGCCATAAACTATGTGTGCGGTAGGTATAGACAACCCATTTTCTATTTACATGTTACCAATTTTTACCTCCAAAACTTCAGATCAGACCACTTTCACTTAACTACAAACAACAAAAAGGCTTGAAATGAAAAGAACTCCATAAAACAGATATGTATGTGTACATATCCTGCAACATAACTTAATCACCGAAATTAAGTGTGTGCTGTTCAACCCCAACAGTTGCCATTGGTAATATTGGTGGCAGGGCTCACACAAAATGTTTCCTATAAAATATTAAAAATAACTCATTCAAAAAATGTAGATGTTGAAAAATGTTACAAAATGCAACAAAATGTGTTAGCAAAAATGAGTGTTTACGCTCTTGTATTCTTTAAAATATGGCCTGTGCCCAAACCACACATGCTTGAAGTATTCTTGAGTTGGTCTAATGTGTTCCCATTCAATTGCACAGCACGGACAAAGATCAATAACATAACCCAGTCTCTTAATCAAAATAAACGGGATTTCATAGCTATGGTACAATTAAATCAGTAATGTTCAATCCCAGAAAAGAAAATGGTAGGACAGGTGAGAACTAAGACACCACACTCAACGCAGTAGATATACACCACAGGCTAGACCATAGATGGGAATAGTCAGCGTACTCACCTATTTGACAAACTTACATACTGTAATAATTGCCTTTTCTGAATATGCACTTCTAAATGGTGTTAGAATTTCTTTTTTTGTCTGTTTGTAAACTATAGTACTACACTGCATACCAAATACATGAATTAAAATCAAACGCATAACTTACACAAATGTTATTACAAGTCCAACATTTTCGTTTCAGGCCTGGAGGGAGAGGTGGTGAATCATTCTGCCATTTTACCTTGTACCTTTGTAAATTCCAACAGCTGGCCGTCATAAAGCAGCCTTGAGACTCTTTTGAGTCCGTTTCAGGTTAAAAAATATCACAGCACCCTATGAACGGTCTCGAAAGTCAGCATAGTGCAAATGGTAGCCAAAGGAACATCGCAGTCGCCCACCGCCACAAAGTGGGACAAGGAGCCTCATCTAAAGCTCATTTTTCCTCTGGATTGCATTGTATTTGTACAATTCTCCAAAAATGCATACTTGGCTTGAAGGAAAACCTCAACAATCAGAGTTTGTTCGTGTGTGTTTTTTTTAAAGTCTGAAGCACACACAAAACTAGGCCCCTCGAGATGCTCTGTCGGTTTTGCAACAAAGCTGAGCATTTGTAATGGGCCATTTCTGCATAAGTGGGCACATAGCCTTGCTGCGTGGTCGAGGTCTGCACAGCTTTTGGTGAGGCAGCTCTCCTAACAACAGCCCAGCAGCAGCCCGCTTTGATCTCCACTGCCTTCCTTAATCTGGGTTGTCAAGGTTCACTTGTTGGAGGCTGTTTACTTTACTTTCCCAAAAAGAAAAAAAAAGTATTTTTCTCCTTTAGACAATGACTAATCCAAAGACCAGGGAAAAGGAATGCTGCCAATGCAAGTTGTTAAAGCTACAATACCTTTTTCTAGATCAGACTTTTACAGGACTCGTTTTGAACGGCAACAGACCAAGATTTGCATTTTATTCAAGAGCAGATAATAGATTTGGATAAAAAAAATACCATCTCGAAACTAAGAAAACTAGAGTGTTGCCTATGCCACACAGACTGTAAAATGTGATCAGTTCTGTTAAATGTGTATGTAGCAACTACTTAAATGCATGTAAATCAGCATGTCTAAGTGAAATGTCGGTTAGGTAGTATTCATTATGGAGGGGAAAAACGATCTTGCAAAACACAAATAAAAAAACTTTTCCAACCGTCACAGTGGATATTGTTGATCGTGTACAAAAATGGCATACTACAAAAGGTTAACTGTCGCTGTAAAGGGTGGCACACCAGTCCCTACACGGCACACTACAATCTTAAAAAGTACTTCCAAACAGCGTATTCAAAAATGAGAAAGCTGTCAATCTCTGGTCCAATAGGGACAAATCAACACATTATGGAATACTAGGTGAAGTTAATATTACATTTTAAAAAATTGAACTTTCAGAATGCCGTGCATATGTATTTGTGTGCAGAAGTCGAAGGATTAAGTGAAATGTGAAAGCAGAACGTCTTAGTAAAGGCAAAAAAATGACACAAACGAGGCCTGCTATTTTACCAAGGTAAATCCACTATGGAAAATGCATAACTTTCAAGTAAAAGTGTACCGTTTACATTGTGACTTCAAAGCACATTGTTTTCTTACTTCAATTTTATAAAAGTACGATGTGATGGGCGGATAGAAAACACATTTAGAAGTATAGTAAACAAACGAAACTGGCAGGACTTACAAAGACCGACTGTGAAATAACACAAATCAATCAGAACGAGCGCACAACAATCGTTTAAAACAGCCCCTCCTTTGCAGACGTTGATACAGCATTTTATTTTCAACGCCATGTTTAATCCCCAAAGTCATTAGTAACTGGCACGATCTCGGAACAGGTATTGGCTTATTTCAATCAAAAACATGTTACAATGGAAGTTGCATAATCTTATTTCAGAGGATAAAACGCATGTTACTTGATGCGTTGTTTTATTTTAAAGAGGAAAAACATACAAGGTTTGCAGATGACTCAATGTCACGTAAGACACAAAGTTGTTACATGTCACAGAAAGCTTTAATAGAAGTGAAAACCCAGGACTAGGACACGTCATATGGGAGAACCCCGAACGGGACAACTGGAGACCTCAGAAACAAAGTTCGCGCAACGATATAATCTTTTCAAAACATGTTAAACTAAGGTTACATAGCACTGTAAAACTAGTATTATAGCATCGCAGCGCTCTGTGGCTGCACATCGACATGTGCAAAACTGCTGAATCTCCTAGTTAAGGCAGCAGTTTACGATTCCTGGGTACGCCATGGATGTGCCCAAGTGCTTGACCAGGAGATGGATTCCATGGCTCGACTGCAAGGTTAATTGGTGGAGAAGTGTAACGTCTGCTCGTTAAGTACAGTCGGTCTAAGGTGTTGATGGTGCAACAAAACAAAGGACCACTAAGCAAAACGCCACTCTTTATTTAAGGAACTCTTGTATTTAAATTATAACTAGAACAAAAACTCTTAATTTATTGTTTCCAAAGACATTACAACAACAAAAACCTACATCAACAAGAAAATGAGCGGCAACTAAATATGTGGTGCGTTATTTGCAGTTTTATGATGCCTGTCCAAAAAGCAAGCATTTAATTTGGAGACGCTGGTACTATGCTACCAACTAAAAAAAAAAACAGGGCGACAGGAAATAGGTTCCTGTAGCAAAATTTCAGCATGGGGCAGGCTGTCTTTAACATTAGAGAAGGCAGGGGCGGAAATTGGCAAAAAGCTTTACCCTTCTTGGTCATTTCGCACCCCACTCTACAAGTTTTACAATAACGTGTTCGTCCCACACGTAAAATGTCGCGTACTGACGGGTGCGTGCGCATCTGTAATCACGGTAAGTGCTTTACTGGAAAAAATAACTCTGGAAGGTCAGAACAAACAGTACAACGACACGCTGTATGCAAATAACCAAACACTGCATATCCAATGCAGGCGACTCAATGTAGTTTCCAGGTAAGAGTGACAACTATTCGCCAACTTCCAGTGTCGTGCGGCTGAGCAGCGCTATGGTGCACGAGCCTGTGCCCAGGAGGTTTTGAAAAGAGAGGCTGGCTTTAGAGAAGTGCTCCAAGTATATATATATATATATATACACACTATACGCCCCTGCCTTCATTCAACCAGGCTGTCAGATGGTGGGCTCCGCAGTCCTATTGAAAGTTGTCACTCTTTGGGAGTGACGTCCACTCATTCTGCAGCTGGGCACTGTGGGTGGAACGGCACGCTGCTGCCCTCTGCGGCTTTCCGCCAGTCGCCTCCTTCACGCATTGTTGATTTCATGGGTCACGTCTCCCCCAGGGTCTTTTGTTTCTACTACATAGGCCCCTCCCCTACCCCTCCTTGTGGCACACTGACACCGAATCGGGAACAGACGGACAGAAGAAAAGGAACCTGGCTGAGATAGAGCCGGGTAGGGAGGGACTAGTCCGGAGTACGAGGTACCGGCAGCCAGATTTATGCAGTTATTACCAAGAACCTGTAAGCAGCACAACAAGCACGTGGGTTCTGAAGGGCAACTTGTTTCCCTTGCCCCAGTCTAAAAAAGTGCAAAAAAGGAACGAAAGGCGGCTAAAGTTAGAGAGCATAACTCACCCGCTGGGGACGGTCTGCCGGCTCAAAATAATGTCATTCTTTCCCCTTTATGTCAGAGACACACATGCGGATCTCGTTTGTAGCAAGTAAAGCATGCAACAGTCATGCAGTAAACAACAACAGATCCCTCCGCGCGAGGAGGGGCACTATCTTTAGTCGAAGCGGGGTGCGTCTGGATGGCCGAAGCCACAGGGACGAGCCTCTGGCCGGCGACCGAGTTACCCAGCACCTATTAGCGAAATCTGGGTCCAGCGCGTCTTCGGCAGGCTCTTTTTACCTTGTCTCTATTTTGTTTGTTATTGGAAACCGCGGATGAGGACGTTGTTATTGTTTGCTGTTGTGCGTCTCTGACGTCACATCCACCTGCCGAGTAAACACGGCTGTGTGCGGCTCCGGGGGCTGACGAGGCAGGGCGGCGGCGAGGATTCGCCGGCTGCCTGCTCCGAGAGGAAAAGCTGGCGGGCGGGGCCGGAGCCGGAGCCGGGCTCCGCGGCTTCCTTTAACCGTGCCCGGAGCGAAGAGAGCAAGCTAGGGGGCGGCGCGGGGAGAAGAGGAGATGCGAGCGAAAGTGGGAGTAGTGGCGGGCTGCGTCTGCTTTCACTAGCCATGCCCTTTTCGTAATGAAAGGAGGAAAGTTCGGGAGGTGAAAGTTCACTTGGGGGACAACCCCTTCGGCAAGGCTGGCATCAGGCAGGGAAGGTTGGAGCTAAGTGCAGTCTGCGGGAAAGGCCATCACACCAATAGGGGTTTTCTTTGATATCAATATAGTAAAGTATGTGTCACGAAGGAGCAAAGAAATGCTGCTAAAGGCTTTTAAAGAGTTTGGGAGCATTACATGATCTAGATGAGTCCTTTAAAGTATTTTTTGCAGCTGAGGCAGTCAATTAAGACTTAAAGAAGGGAATAATATTCCTGACATGTGACACTGCTTCTCCGCATTTTTTAAGTGAGACGCAAGGTATATGACCAAGCATCCTTCCTGCGTTGTTTCATCGCTTACTATTGAAACTCAAATTTGTTTCAGAGTTTTTCTTTTTTTTTAATTACCGTCTAAAATTGTTAATCATTTTTTTTTTTTACGAATATCCTAATAAGCCATGTTCAGTGTACGGTATTATAATTTCATTTTTGTAGCGCTTACTACCACTGCCAAGGTGTTTAAATGCTTTGTGGCGAGTAGCACACTACTCTGTAGCCCAAGGTTAGTGGTTAATTAAATGCTTATTCATTATTGTTGTAGATTTGTTGGTTATTGGGTTACTCTTGTGCTCTAAGGAGACAGATGAATTTCCAAGACGTTACATTTTAGTTAGCTGTAATTATTAGAGTGAGTTAATGTAAGTGGTAAAAGAGGGGCGAAGAAATGGTGTGGAGGAGGTTAGCTATTGCGAGATAGCAAGGAGACTAAAAAGAATGTTATGAGACGTGAATAATAGGAACGGAATTAGTGTATAGTTTAGAAAGGTTGTGGTATTGCAGACGTGGTTACTCACAAGGAGAATTTATGATTTGTCAAATGGAATATGGTTAGTTTACTGAAGTTTAGGCATGGGAAAGGGTAGGGTAGACTCAGGCGCTATGACGTGTAGAGGATGTAGTGTAAGGAGAGAATCATTCACATGGAAAGGCAGGTGAGAGAATACTCCGTAGCTATAAATCAGGTTATTTTCCTGAATGTTTTTTTTGGAATGTTGAAGTAGGATGCAGTCTGGGGAACTCTAGAGAATAGAAAGAAAGGCTTAAAGTAGATCACCTTTGGACAGGTGATACAAGTTCTTCCATCTTAGGTTGGTAGTTCTGATTGGCAGTTGATACTGACAGTTTTCATTATGTAGGTAATGAACATTACTGAAATATAAAAGGTCAAATAAATAATTGCCCTGATTTCACTTTGCTGTGCACACTCGTATCTCCCTGCTCGACCTATGAAGCTCTGTGCACAAAAGCCTCTGGAAAGCTCCAAAAATTCCAATAACTCACCCCACCATATGTCAGTAGTAACTACACAACTCCTTAAACTGCATTCCTTCTCTCTAACCCACTTTCCTCTCCTGCATCCCAAACACTTCATGCAAACTTGCTACGACCAATTTTACTCAAAGTTCTAACCCTACTTTCATCGTACTTACCATGAGTAATAAATAGTGTCTGAGAGGATGTAGTCATGTCAGTTGTGGTGGGTGCTGTACTTCCTAACACACTGTTTCAGTGGCCCCTTGCTCCCATATTCCGTGTCTTCACCGTATGGCTTCAGCCCAGCTCGTCCTCTGCGTGTTGATCTCTTTAACAGTCTCGCTGAATGGTCATACTTCAGCAAGACCTGGGCAGAAAGGTTACTTACATCTGTGCAGTGAGATAATGTCAGTCACTGTTTAATAAATTGGCCTTGAGCACAGCCCTATTTGGCTAGCAGGAGTTCGCCAAGGGCACGATTCCTATACTGTGTGCAAAGTTAGGCGGACAAAATATATTGTGTGGGTAAAATTCCATGCTTGAGTCTGCTGACACAGAAATCTTTCCAGTGTTTTGGAATTTCCAAGTGTGCATATGTAGTGCTAGAATAACGTTTATGGACTTTTTCTGGGTGGGTCACCATAAAAAGAAGGCACAAAACCCATCAGTTTGCAGCCAGGCTCCTGTGTAAAATATCCCCGCACATTTCGACCGGTCAAAGGTAGTTGTAGATGGGGTTTTGTGACATGAAGGTGGAGAAAACACCACTATTTTCAACAGGGGTAAAGGTTGAAGGGATTTTCTTCACCGAGAAAATATTTTCTGTGTGATGAAAGTAAAGTTGAATTACTCTTTTGCTTCACATCTCTGCATGCACGTTTAACATTTGCAAACACATTAATATTTACCCATTTCAGTACATGAATTCCTTAAGAAGTTCAAAATAGTCACAAATGACTTACCCCTGTCTGCAAATTTCCAGCGCCCCGGGTCTGTGCAACTATTGGGGAGTAGGGTAGAATGAAAGACAGTTGAGGGTATTTTTCATTGAAGAAAAAACAACAGACATCGGGGCATTGTAGAATGCTTGTTTATAAAAACATTAACCCTTCATGTGGAAGTTTCCTTGAGAATTCGAATCTACATATTTGAAACCAGATTATTTTGGTTTGAAAACAGAGTACCCTCTGCCTCCAAAAGAATTTACTATGAATTAGGCTTCAAACGGCAAGGGAATAAATCTGTAAATTTGGCAAATTAAGGAATTAGGATTACTTTTAGTAAAATGAAACACTTACCATTGAAATGCATTGGCGACTGTTATTAATTTTCTTATTTGTTGCCAGTGAGAGTTCCAAATGTAGATCCTTAACGGTCATTGCACTGAAATTAACAGCGTTTTGGCAGAACACTTTAAGTATAACTCAGCGTTAAGTGCCACCAGATGCAGGGTTTATAAACAAGGGTGGAAGATTAAGAAAACTATGAAAGAGATTACACCATTGGAAAATTGCTTAAATTGAGGATTAACCAGGTTACTTCTCTGAACTGTAGAATTTACATTTTAAGGTGGTCAATGTTTCTACAAAGCATATGTATGCCTTTGTCATTTGTTTGGATGTTGTAGAGATTGGGGAAATGTACAGGGCATCTAGGAGCCTGATCAAAAGTTGTAATGCTTCCACGGCCTTGTTATCAATAGGAAGCGCTATATGATTGATACACCCGAAATAGGTATTTAACAATCCAGAACGCTCTTTATGCCTTGAAAGGGATATGGGAAAAGATATACCAATACCTGTACTATACTGAAAAGAGGAGGAGCTTGAGGTGTGTGCTGAATGTCAGAAAAGAAGATGCCTTCTCAGGTGGGGCTAGAGATGGGGTTGTTCCAGAGAAGTGGCTGTTTTTTTTTCTGACCCAGGCAGAGGACCTGAAACCCAAACTGTTTGGTTCAAAGCTGGGCCTATGTCAATGATAACCAAAATGGCAGCATGATGTTTATAACTGGGCATTTGAGAGCAATGACAGAGGCCAATATCTAGGAGTATAAAACTACTCTTCCATTTTATCTCTGCCTTGGATTCAGCTTTGCACATTATGTTCCAGAATGAGGTAGATGCTGGGATCTCTTCTGTGACTGCTTCCTGCAGGGGTTACCAACTGACTGGTATCATTTTGACATGGATGGCTTTTTTATGTGAAGTCATGTAAAGAAATGTGGCATATTAACTGGAAGAAAAGTCTGAATTTCGTTCTATACAGAGCAGTAATAGAAAACAGGAAATAGAGGTAGACAACACTGCAAGATGTCTTTAGACCTAACTAAATGTATTCAAAGTATCTGCATTCCCATGTTTTAACCATGTATATGGCACTGACCGCCATATAGGGGATGTGAAGAGCACATCATAAAATGGATTAGTTGAATGGGGACCCTGGGCGTTGGCTTGCATGTGTGAAATACCTGGGGCACAGCAGTGTATTGATTGCCATGTCAGGAATGATTGGGGATGATCATGAACGTTAACTGACTTGGGAGCATAGGAAGCACGTTAAAGAATTTCCCGGCACATGGGAGGATACCTTCGAAAATATCATGGCATTTACTGACATATGTTGATTATTTACTACACCTCTTGGAATTGTATGAAATGTGCAGTATTATCAGAGGCTCATGATGGTACTGACAGACATGTGAGATTTAGATACTTAATGGCATTGACTGACTTACGAGGGACACGTTGCGCTCATCACAAATTGATTAATATGTGGGGGAATAACTCAGCCACTCTATGCCATTGACTGACATTACACAGTACCTTAGCCATTTACTGCAATAGCTGCAATTTAATGGAACACTGAGAACATGATGGCAATGATTGTCATACATTTGCTAAAGTCAAGGATTTGTATCTACTGACAACATAATATGTTTACTGAAACTCATGGGGTAGAATTTTATGCTCAAAATCTGTACTTTTTTCAGGAACAAGACAATGTTAAGGGACAACATTTGTGATACTACAGTGGGCCTACTGCTGACGCTATCCCGCCTTTTCTTTGGTCGCAGGGCACGTTTTGTAGTTATTTCATTTTTATGGCCTATAGTGTTTGCTTCTTATGACCTGAATAGCACTATATTTAACACAGCAAGACCCACCCATTCAGACCCAGTGCTGCTGTCTGAGGCTGTAAAATCTGGGTAACCTGACGGATAGCCCAGCTGACTAAAAACTGAGATTTTAAACTCTATGTAATTTCTAATTACCCCATCATTGCCTTGCTAAGAAGATTCTCAGTTATAGCTATGTATTTATGTGTTAGTGTACCACAAAATGTTATGAAAGCACTGCTTCTAAGGTTTGGCAGAAGACCATTTTAGAGCTAATTTACAAGTGTTCAGATAATGTTGAAATTGGTCGCAAAAGGGATTTACTTGGTTTCAGATTACAAGTTGGGCACAATTTATATTTGGTCCTGGGGTTTTGGCAGTGCATGTACATTTAAGTCCCTCTAGGAGGACTTTGTGTAGAACAGTGTAGAATTTGGATTACTCCATCGTTTTAATAGTTGCAAAGACTAGACCGACATGTTATTCCCCAAATCAAATTGGAAAATTGAAAGAAGTATTAAAACTAGTGAGTGAAATACAGTCATCAAGCGAATGAATACACTTATCATGAGGTAATGGTGTTTCCTCGTCATTGTTTTACCCCCGAGTTCTAGTGTGCCACCCAGAGTGAGACAATCAGAAGGAGGGTGGGAATATGAAATATATTGAAAGTACAAGTGAAAATACATGCTTTATACATTTTGGCAAATAGAGGGTTGTATCAGTTTATATTCCTAAATTATTTGAAATTAGCTAGGGAATTATGCTATATTTGTTTCAATTTATTTTTGTGGATGGTCTGCTTCAAAAGCATCAGTGGACAAGTTCTCACCAGTGCGTGACTTATTGGACTATTCACTCGTTTTAAAGTCCATGGATTTGTAGCATTTTAGAAAATGGGGCCCTACAACTGTATTCAAAATTCTTAAATAGGAGCTCCATCCTAACTGCCATTTGAAGGGAGTAGGGGAGAAACCGAGCTTGCTAGACCATTTTGTCCATTTTGGGACATAGATGATAATCACAGGTAATTTCGGTTGCATTGTTGCCAACTGGCTCCATGTTATTATGGGGGATGTCTTCCAGGACTCTTCAGACAACTGCAGTTGTAGTGGTGGGCTTTCTCGTTGGATAAAAATTCCAAATTCATTCACAGAATGCATCCCTTCTGATATGGACCCTGCTGGCGCCAGTGAACTTTTGTGATTTTTGATCGTCACTGTTCTGTGGACCTTATCTGCATTTGTGCATTCAAATGATATTTTTCCACTTTCAGTACAAGAAGAAACACAACTTCATCAATAAATGTTGACAGAAGATTAAGAAATCCCTTTGGCTTTCCCTGCAGATCCTTTAGATTACACTTCTTGGCAAGCGTACAAGGCTTTACCAGATGACTCCTTGATACCTGGAGACGATTTTTCAGTCATGGTTTTTCTACTTACAAATGTAATTATCATGCGTGTTAATCCGGTTGGTTCAATTTAACTGAACCGGGATGAGCACCCTCTGAATGCTAAAATCTGTGAAAGGAAACCAAACGTGCCGTCCCGGTGGCATGGCCTCATCTGGTAACCCTGGCGTTGGTTCACCATTCCTCCCTTGTCTAATAGCACCCCATCGAGCTGGGCTTTGTTTTTCGGTTAACTCGGTTTGCTATTTCGGTTAACCAGTCACCCCTTGCGTAATTGTGAAGGGATAATGCTGTTGTCTTGTGCGTGCAGTGCACGCGCCCTTTTGTGCCAGCCAAAATCACCCGCCAATATCGCAACCTCACACTAATTTTTAGATTATTCATTTTCTTTTCAAAGTTGCTTTGCTGTCTGACATGCGCCTTTCAGCCCCACGCCCCTTGTGCACGTTGCTGCAGTGCCTGTGTGGCCGAAGTAAACGAAGAGCAGCAGACGTCCGTTTGGTATACATTAATTGCCAGCCAGCCGTAAATGTTAATTTCCAACACTGTCACGTCCCATTCCTGCGGAGCACAATTCTAATTTCTTGATCAGTAATCAAGTGCTAGTGTCCTTCCTGGAATTAAAGCAGAGGCGCTGGTTGACAGAAGCAAGGGGAGAGGTCGCCATCTTCTGGTAAAAAAAAATATATGCAAGTATCACAAAAGTACTTGGATGTTTTTTTCTACTGTTTCAGGCCTTAGCTGCTAACACTTCGCTTTCTCGTCAGTTGTTTAGTGGACACGTTTTTTTGAACGACATGTCATATAGCATCCAGTTGTCAACAGCTATATTGCCAGATTCTGTGTACTCAAAAAGGATGTGGGTAAATTCTGTCGTTTATCCTAGCTCCACGAAACCGCGGTAGCAAAAATATTCCATGACTATTTTAGTTTATTCTGCCAAACACTAGCTAAGGTACATGCTACTTAATTTTCTCAAGTTACAATTGTTTGCGAAGTTAAAAGATCCCTCTTCATTTTTTTTTCTCATATTGTCCACTCCGAAGGAAGCTACTTGTAACTTGTGCCAGTTTTGTGAGGGAGGCTGATACAGCCGAGAAACCCTGAGACTTTCTCACGTTTTAGCTACATAAACTCTAATGAGAATGGATTGGTAAACAAGACCGTGAAACACCCGTTTTAGTCGCCCAGACTGCGATTGCATTTCTAGAAAATAGATGTGGCTCCTGTTTTTTTGAATCCAGTAAACCTTATTTGTGGAATTTTCGTTACACAACACATCACCTCATTTTATACCCAGCCCTTGTTACACATGCCTCAACTTCCTGCTTCCTCCAAGGTGGCCTCCCGCTGGGCATTGCCCGGGCCCTGGTCTCACGCTTAGGGGTCCATGTCCTCTGCGACCCTCCAAGGACCCCATACCTTTTCAAACTCCAATGGGCAACCCTCTGCCTGGTCAACAATTTCAGCCCTCATGCACCAATCCAAGTTTGCTTCCCAATCCCTGAGGGATGAGATCATATCTCTCCCGCCAGAGTCTTATCACATCTCTCCGGGCAACGATTAGAGCGACATTACATAATAAAAGTGTGTAACAATCCAAAGTTTACTCTCTCTAAATGCCCAGGGCACCAACTGCGGTGTAAGTTCTATGGTAAAGTCCAAGTCTTATGCTATCCGGAGGCTCACTCGCCCCCAGAAACCCTGGATCTTGGGGCACCAAGGGCTGGAGGGTCAAGGTGGATATATCCATTCAGCAAACCGCGGGGGGGGGGGTGCCCTCTGGCCAGGGAACAGCACCTTTCTGATCCAGGTGATAAATGGATCAGATATACGATGCACTGAATTTACTAATGCTGATTACTGCAAAATGTTGTTTAACTGCCTTCTTATATATTAAGTTGGAGGATGTTTCCATAACATGTTTATTTATATATATATATATATATATATAGTGTATGTACTGTGTGTAATGATTTGGATGCATAAAGTACTATACTTAATAGTATTGAATGTACTTCTGTAGTAGGTACACACTGATGTCCTTTCAGGGTGTGCCAATATTTCTGTCACATATAGAGTGGGGAGATGTACACAATAACTTTTTCAGTGGTGGTGCCAAATGGTAGTTACTGGTGCTGAGATGATGTTATGTTGCACTACTTGATGGTTTCCTTTTTGCGGCAAGCCAAGTATGTGCCACATCTTTAAAAGTTCAAGTATCTCTATAAAAACTAAGGCCACATTCCTATAGCATACAATTTAAAAAATGTTTGTTTGTACAGGTTTACATCCACAAATTGAATACTGTAGCAAAAAAACACCACCTGCTATATCCCTAAAACCCTGCATGAACAATTGACCTTGACTTAAACTTTCAATTTTTCCACCTCTTATTTATTTTGAATGCCCCACCCCTCTCCTTCCCCTATATATTCAGCATACCTCTGGTGTATATAGACTACTTTAAATCATATTCCTGTCTTAATCTCTTTCTTTAAAACCATATCCTTTCAACTTAACAATATGTATTAATTAAATTAACCATTTGCTTCTCACTTAAACTCCTCTAATAATCACAAAGACACTGGAGTAAATGCATGGAAAGGTTTCTTTGAGAGCACAAGACTAATCCCAATAAGCAATGGACTGACCACTAAATTTGGGTTGCTGGGTAGTGGGCTATTTTCTGTGAAGCACTTTAACGCCTAGTCAGGAGTAGTAAGCACTATATAAATGCAATTTTAATACAATTCAATTTCAAGTCAAACATAAATGTATTGCTCTTAAGGAGTACTGTATACCAAGTTTGTTGTTGTGCTCTTTCTGGCTTTAAGTAAATGTGGAGGTAGCGAACACTCTGTAAAACCGCTGCATTATATTGGTTTTAATCCAGCACACCTGCTTAGAAATTCAATCAATACATAACAACTAACATAAAAAGTTATGGTATGCCATGAGTAGATAGACATTGACCCATGTGTACTTGGGACTATCAACAATCCAGAACATTTGCATAGTGAATTCACCCAGAGATAGCAAGGTGTTTGCTGCATCTGGCCATGCTGGACTTTCTCACAGAGGTATGGTAGGGTAAAAATATTTTTCCAGTCTTTTCTTCACAAGTTTTAGGTCCAAACACTGCCTTATTAGCAGGGCACACATTTGGTAGCTTCAGTCTTGTAGCTAATGTGGCCTTGCCCTCTAGCCTCTTTCTTCCAAAGCGAAGAGCACAAGCAAGGTTAGCTCGAGCAAGTACACATCTACGCTTGTGGTGAGATGGTTCAATGACAGTCCCCTCCTACTGTAAAGTTTCATGTATCTACACTGGGCATTGAAAGATCTTAAACTTAATGAGCAGACAATATAACAATCGCTCAGTGGGTAAAATAAGATGTTTTTTGGTTAAACTAGTCATCGCTCTTGCTGGGGCGGTTTTGAATTTTCTTTAGCCATTGAATCAGTTTTCACAGATTCTCAGGAACATTCTAGAATGAGAGTCCCTATGAGACATCTGTTGGCTCACATAATTATCACCCTGGTCTGTTCATCAAGTACAGGGCGCCATTTACAGAGCAAACAAATATAATAGCTGCAATGTTTTGTTTATACATTGACCTGTTCTTGAGTGAAAACAGGCACCAAATTGTTGTGCTTTCTTAGCCATGATGCATACTGCTCCACTGCTGAACTGGTCGCAGGCCAGGCTGAGTTTAATTGCATGACACGAGCACTACAGCATCAGTTCATTTATTGAAGCATTAGAAGACAATCAGTTCCTTTTAGTCTAAGTTTTAACAGTCACCACTAGTTGATGTAAGTCAATTGTGTCTTCAGCAACATTGCCTGACCTGGAGAGGAGAGAAATAACTGTGTGCCATAAGTGTAGATACAAAATCCCTCTACCCCTCCCAATTTTGATAGCAGCCTGTGGGTGCGTGTAGATGTTAAATAAAACCAGGGTTGTTTGGAAGCCTTTCAGGACTCTACAGGTCACCAGTGAGAGAGGAGCTGAATATGTTCTGCTCTACAACAGTTTCAGTATATTCATGAAGATTGATTGAAACAAACCAAACGATGCCACTTTGGTCAATGTATCCTGCTGGATGCTATGGTCCACGGTGTTGAATGCCTTGGAAATGTCCACTAAAACAAAAAAAGGGCCACCTAACACCCTCCACTAACTAACGCAGCTGTTTCCATATGGTCCTAATTGAACCAACCAATGGTGCCATCTGCCACCCCTGATACTGTGGTTGATATACCCCCATACTGATGAAACAATGTCTAAAAGAAAAAATCCATGATTGGAAATAAATGACGAAAAAATGTCATTTTGACAAATTGGTAATTGACATAAAAATATTGTAGAAAAAGTAGTATCAATAATTTCAAATGATTTAGTTTCTTGTGAAATAGTATAAAACTGTTACAATGAAGTCAATTTTATTTAAGATCTGGTAATTTAAATTATGATTGTTTAATGTGAATTTAGAGTGAAATTATGATAAGTTAATATAAAACTGTTGAAATCACAGGTCTGGAACATGTTCCGAAAACAATTACAAAAATCACAATTAATGCATAAGCAAGTGCATTAATGCAAAACATATACTTTTTAATAAATGCCATCTAGTATAATTATATAATATAAACCTAGAAATTGCCTTTTGAACTCATGTGACATGTAGAGCTATGCAGAGGTCTATTGGCCCTATTTCTGTTTCTAACAAATTGGGGCTTGTAACTGAGTGGAGGTCTGGGAGACCAGGAGCTTAGAGATGGCTTGGGACTTGACCATTTCACGTGATAAGGTACAGGAGTTGGTGCTGGGCTTGAGACCATTGAAGGCGTATGCAGGGTGGCTTTTTCAGCACCACGGAACAGGGGAAGAATAGGAGGAAAGTAAGAGAGGATCTCAGTTAGAAAAGTGTAAGAAGATGAGCATGAAACGAAAATAAGGGGTAAAGGGGCTTCTCCTTAAAAAAGTATATGGGGGTAAGTGCAGAAACATTTTTTGGGGCAAAAAAGGCATTGACTAGGTTTGTTTTGACAGCCTGATGAAATACTTTGTAAGTGAAAAATGTATCAAAACTGGCTAGTCAGAAAAAGTCAGACCCGTTTCTTTCACCATTTACACAAAGAGCTTCTTTAATTAATCATCCTGCAAGATCTCATGGTGTTGATTCCAATGGAAATATCCATTAAAACCAGAAGGACCACCCACTCCGTCCACTAATCATAGTAGCTGTTTCATGCCAGTACCTGGACAAAAATCAAATTGGCAGTACCCCAGCAAAAGATTTTCTTCAAGGTCCAGAGGGAGCTGTGAGGTCACAACTTTCTTTAAGATTATTACAAGATAGGGCAATAAGGAGACTGGGCCATAACATCAAGTTAAGTCTTCTACAGCAACAAGTAAATCAGTGCATGCTTTAGATCAGGCCCTCCGACTTATTATAATGAGATCTACTTCTCACTAGTGGAAACAACCCAGAGCTGCAAATAGATTTAAAAATTGTTGCAGTAGTGACACATCTGATATAACCACAATAGTGACCAAACAAGTTTACTCGTCAAGACATAATCGTTTCTCAGAAGACATATCTTTTATTAAATATCAACTTTCCATCTTGCGTTAACACACTCAAAGAACAAGTAATTTTTTGGAAACCAAAAACTCACTTTTGCCTCAAAATCTATTTTCATGCATAGACCTGGCATCCTTGGCGTGGTCTCCCCTAACTTTTTGCCTCTGCTTCCCAAGTTGTTGTTGTGTGCTGGGCTCTGTTTTTGTCGCTTGTGTTACTCTGGGCACTGTACCACTGCTGACCAGTGCTAAAGTGCAAGTGCTCCCTATGTGAAATTGTATGTGTAATTGGCTTTTCCAATAAATCCATAGTGAAGTGCTCTGGAGGTGCCTTCGGCATGTAAAACAAATGCTACTGGTGGGCCTGCAGTACTGATTGTGCCACCCACACGAGTAGTCCTGTAAACATGGCTCATCCCTGTCATTGCAGTGTCTGTGTGTTCAGTTTTAAACTGCCAATTCAACGTGGCAAGTGTACCCACTTGCCAGGCCCAAACTTTCCCTTTTTACACATGTAAGGCACCCCTAAGGTAGGCCCTAGGTAGCCCCATGGGCAGGGTGCAGTGTATGTTAAAGGTGGGAAATGTACTGATGTATTTTACTTGTCCTAACAGTGAAATACTGCCAAATTCAGTTTTCACTGTTGCAAGGCCTATCTGTCTCATAAGTTAACATGGGGGCTGCCTGTAGATATTTTTAAATTGTAGTTTCCCTTTGAGAGCAGATAGAGATGGGAAGTTTGGAGTCTCTGAACTCACAATTTACAAATATAACTTTTAGTGAAGCTGTTTTTTAGATAGTTAGTTTGAAAATGCCACTTTTAAAAAGTAGGCATTTTATTTCTTAAACCATCCTGTGACTCTGCCAGTTTATGGATTCCCTGTCTGGGTCAGACTGACAGTTGGGCAGTTTGTGAATCTCCTCTAGACAGTGACACAAAAGGAGCTGGGGTGTAGCCTGCATATCCGGATGAGCCATCTGGCCTAGAGTGGAGACAGGAGTGGTCACTTCCACTTGAATGGGCTGTGCCCACCCTCACACAATGCAGTCTCCAACCCCCTGGTGTGTGTCTGGGGTCCGGTGTGGGCACAGCAGGATCCTGTAAATAACAGAGACTTTTCTTTGAGGTTTGGCAACTTCAAAGGCAGAAAGAGGTATAAGTAGTGGACCCAAAACCCCAGACTTTAGATTTCTTCAGGATTTGCTTCTGGAACCAAGAGAAACCTCTACCAGGGAGAAGCGCTGAAGAGCTGAGAAGTGCTTCCCCTGCCTGTGACTGTGCTTTTATGGGCTACCCTGCAGTTGCTGCTTCTGCCTGAGAAATGGGACAAAGACTAACCATATTCATGCTTGAGAAGAACCTCCAAGGGCCTTGGACGGGGCTAGCCCCCTGTTCTGAAGTGTCAGGGCCATCAAAGACTTCCTCTGCCAGCACCTGGACTCTGCTGAGACTCCCGCTCTGGCACGTGATGCCTAATCCAGTCCCTGATCCCTTGAAAGGAGAAGTTGGTGGAAAACCAAGGAATCCAACAAAACCGACTTTGGATGACTACGGACTGATGCCAATGCCGAATCCCGTGACGCAGCCTGCAACGGAAGCCATGGTCCTCACTGGAGTGCGACGAACGTGCAGGTCCGACGCCACTGCAGCCTCGCCGAAATCCGCAGCTCTGTGGAAGTCACCACACCATGCTTTGACCGTCGCATATCGACTCCGCTGGAAGTGCACAGATCCAATGGTTCGCATCAACACTGCTTCACCTCCACCGCTTCGCTGCAAAGACCCGACACCTCTTCGTGATACCTCCGCACCTTTGCCTCGCAGCACCAGAACCACCGCCGCCTCGGATCCCGCGATGCCGCAATCCTCAACTCCGTGCACCTGCTTGTTTCCTCATTTTTCACAAGATAATGTACTTCGAGGGCTGTGTGACTCTGTGACCGGCGCCATTGGCATCGGATTGTTGGGAACGACCCAGTCACAACACCTTGATAGCACCAATTCGAAGCATTTGTGTTTATAAGAGCCATATAGAAGTTTAATCTTTAAAAATTCATAACTTTGCCTATGTATGTTGGATTTTTGTCGTTTTGGTCTTGTTTTGTTCAGATAAATATTGGCAATTTTCCTAACTTGTTGTCATTTGGTAGTGCTTTCACGGTATTACTGTATGTGTTGGTACAAATACTTTACACGTTGTCCCTGAGTTTAGCCTTTCTACTCGTGTCAAGCTACCAAGGAGATGAACTGGTGTTAAACGGGTCTGTTTCTCCTTTGCCCTGACTAGAGTGAGGGTCCTTTCTTGGACAGGGGACAACTGGACTGCCAACCAAAGACCCCCTTTCTTGCAGTCAGCTTGTGATTTCCCTAGTTCAAATGCATTTCCTTGACAGATTCTGCCCCACCTACTGAGGTATTTAAATGCAAGGAAGTCTCACCATAATGACAAAGATTGCCTACATTGTGCCAAGGATGCTCACAATTATGTCAGGTCCACAACCACGTGGATATCATTCCAAGCACGCCCCAATTATTTGAAAGATGACCACAGTTGGGCCAAGCATATTCACACTGTCACAAGAATTGGTACCAATATGCCATTATTAGTCTAAGGATGCCCAACATATGTCAAGATTTGCCATTATGCAAGTGCCAAAGCTTTTTCTGAAATAGTCTTAATTGTGCCATAGAGGAACTCTTTATAGTAGAAGCACCAAATACATGTGGTGTTCCCCAATACCAAGAATGTCTTCCAGGGATAAAAAATGTCTTACAAAGAGAGCACAATGCCAGCCACATACATAATAGCACACACGCATACAGAAGCACTGAAACAAATAGACATTCAGGCATCCTTCACATCCTTCCCACCATCTGAAACAAACAAGGATGTTACTTCTCTTCACTCTCAACCTAGTCTGTTGCCTACTGGGCTATCAATGCATAGTTCTTACACACTGCCACTATCTCACTGCACTTTTTTCCTACGCCAATTTTCAAACCTACTGTATATCTGATAGAATTGATCTTGAAAAGCGACCAGTCTCCTTTTGTCTGCTAAATTGAGATTGGAGACAGGTGGTCATGCTACAGGTAACACAGGGTGTGTGTGTGTGTGTGTGTGTGTGTGTGTGTGTGTGTGTGTGTGTGTGTGTGTGTGTGTGTGTGTGTGTGTGTGTGTGTGTGTGTGTGTGTGTGTGTGTGTGTGTGTGTGTGTGTGTGTGTGTGTGTGTGTGTGTGTGTGTATAAAAGCATATGACCTTTTCTTTGGTTTGGATGGCGATCACTTCACGCATTTAGAAGTGTGTAGCACTGCCTGGTTCAGTTTGGCTAGACGCTCTGAATTATTACTATGCTGGACTGCACTTCAGGGACTTACTTCCAGGGTACGGGTGAGCCACCAGTAGCTCCAGAGCTACTCGTTGGAGACCCTTGCTTTATATACTTTGGGATGTGATTTTCCTCTATAGGAGTGATTTAGTTGTAAACTGAAAAAGAAGGAAATTAAGATACTGACTGAACGTTAAGGGCCACCTGTGCAGCAAGTAGGATACATACTTTCCCATTATCGACTCATCATTGCTACAATACTATGATTTAAACAGGTGAATCAGATACTGAGCCTGCACATGGCGGGTGCTGTGGAAACTCTTCAAGCTGAGCTTGAAACGTGGGAGTGCCAGCAGCAGAGGATAAACTAGAGCTTCAATGGCATCGTAGCCTGGTACAGAGTTTGTGATCCAGGAGTAGGGCCACTGCAAAAATGCGAAGTACTGCCACTGCTTACAATAGAATTTGCAACACTTCCCTCATGACCCATCAACAACTGCATATTTAAATATTTTAACAAATATGATTCTAGCTCAAATTGACAAAAAAAACTATACGTTGCTGGACATAGGGTGCAGTACCCCACCAGACACCGTGAGATGTTGATTGCTGTGATCAGCCATTTTAAAGAGGTGACGATGTCGCCCATTTGGTGGGTTTGGTGAAAGGTTTTTGGCAAAAAGCGTAAACAATTAAGTTGACTTCAAACAGAATGGAATGAATTAACACTGTCGTTGTTTTTCCTTTCTTCTATGAGTAGGAAATATTCAAATTTACACCACAGACACTGTTTTCAAAATGTCACTCAGTCAGTCAAAATTCTTTATTTGATCAGCAAATGACCATAACAGATACAATAAAATACATTCTTGCATGGTAATAATATTTCAGCTTATACAGACATGTATAAAAAAGAATAAAAATACTGTATAGCTATAAAGGACAGCAGTTGTCTTCAAAAGAGTTTCAGAACAAAAAATAATTCATAATTTATTGTCTGATCTCAAACGTACGGCGTGTTGTATTAAACACACATCTAAAGAACACAATTTATGGGATGGATGTGATTGTAAAAGCACCATGGCAGCCATACATTGCCTAAAATGTGCTTGTTTTAAAAGAGGTAAATGAAAAAACATCTTTGGTATAGAATAGAACTTGCAAAATAACATAAAGTGCAGCATGCTTTGTGCAGAGTGACCATCTCAATGGCAAACGGGGACATTTTTTTATTTGTGCACAGCACAGGATGAGCCACAAGGAAATGTACAATATTCAAGCTCATTTTGGTAAATAAAATCTATGATTCATATTAGAAACAAAGGTTAAATACCAAGGCTAGTGCAAATCGAAGCATACGTTAAAACTGGGGGAATCCCAAAGACGTTGTGCAATCTTTAGTTTATACATTTTGTCATAAACATTTCCCATAATGATTTGCAAAAGTTAGCAGAAGAAATAACTGGATTTTCAAACAGGTAATGTAATTTTAGGCTACTACAAGTAGTATAAATATATGATATCCAGGGGATTTTTAATCCTTAAAAAAAATCTTTTTATTAGTTTTGTATAAAGAAAACACTAACAAACATACAATAACATTTCGCAGCAGGCAAGATCGGCATAGCAGTTAAACATCGTTGGAAGACTAGTATAATATACATCGAGAATGCTGAGTTCCGTTAGGACGGTAAACATCAATATTCTATTCACTTGCTCTATAAGGTACACCCCCCCCCACCACCACCACCATCATGCCCTCTGTAGGTTCTCCATGACGACCACACATTTCCCCACTTTCTGGGGCATTCTCTACTGTGATAGATTGTCCATTCTGCATGCATGCACCGGTCCATATCTTGTTGTCACTCTTGTAGGAGATTTGTAATCCTTGATCAAGTTTGGAAAGAGTTAACTAGAACTGCATGATTAAAAGCGGTTTCATTGTTAGTCCATATCTTCAGCTGCAGCAAGAGCAGTTGTAACTTAAAAAGATCCTTAATATATTCTAACCCACAGCTCTGATTGTCAGATATGGGTATAAGTAGTTTTCGGTACAGCCAGTAGTCTTTAATGAAGTCATTCTCAACCCTCAGTAAACCGTAATAATCACTAAATCCCCAAAGGCCAGCCCCATAGATACCATTAAAGCAACACTTTGCCTTATAAATTGTCAAAGTTTCATATAGGGTTGCTACCCACTCTAGAGGCAAAACTGAAGACAGCCTCTGTAATTCTTGCAAGGGCTGCAGCTTTGACTATATTCAAAGGAAGTTAAAAATGTCAAAGGACCCCAAGTAAGTTTATCATCAAACAAGATTCTCAGGTACGGATATGAAGGGACGGTGCTAATTTTCGTGTTGTTAACTATAAAAGAGCTAGATTTCTTTTTGTGGGACCGCTAAATCATTATGTGTGTTTTGGCTTGATTTACCATAAGGCCATAAAATACAAAACTGGTCTAGCAATTGCTGTAAACCAACTGCAGTTCTTACTAGTAGTACTGTACCATTGGCACAAATCAATGCTGCAATGCAGTGGTCACCTACCTGTGGACAGTCAGTAGTGAAATCTAACAGGTATTTCCCAAGACCATTAATATATAGAGCAAAAAGAAAACAAGCCAGAACACAGCCCTAGTGTACACCTCTAGCGAAGTTAAAGGTTTTTGTTGTCTCTCCACTAGGGCCGGACTGTACCCTGAAAGTTATTTCGGAATGTAGTTCCCTCAAAAAGTTAGCAATACTAGTCTCAACCCCAAGGTCTTTCATAACACCGAAAGGTTGGATCTATTAACAGAGTCAATGCCAAACTCAGGTCCATGAAAGCTAAATATATTCTTCCTTCCTTAGCCATTGTATATATATTTATAAAAAAATACAAGTTGAGGCATTGCTCAATTGTCTTAAGACCAGTGCGAAAGCAAAATTTCAAGTCAGAGAGAATGTTTTTCTCGTTAGCCCAAAGTTTGCAGATGCTTTAATAGAATCCTACCCATTATTATTCCAGTACAATTAATGAATGATATTCTGCAACAGCATTGTGGGTTCCCTTTACTTCCTTTCTTAAAAATAGGCACAATGGTCGCATGTGACCAGGCTTGGGGGGGGGGAGGGGGAGTTGCGGCAGTACTTGAGGCCTTCAAAGAATTTGTGAGGAGAGGCACCTACAAAGGCATGTTTGACTTAAAGCCGTCCACTGGTATCCCACCTGGCCCTGGTGCTTTTCCTCCCAGGCATTTGTTGATAGCGTCACTGTATCAAGACCTGTATCACAAGAGTCCTCAAAATAATTCTGATTGACAATCTGCCAAAAGAGTTTCAGGGTCCTGCCCATTGTTAGAGTTTGATAAGACTCCTCTCTTATTGCTATTTCCCAAGCCATTAACATGTTGTTATATAACTTACTCCAAAGACGTACCCAGTTGAGGTCTCTAGGGAGTTCTTTAAGCGCTGGTAGTAAATAACTATGGGCCTTTGAATAATTAGAGTCTAAACGTTTTCCTCAATATTCTTCTGGTGGATATCGTGGGTAACAGCAATCAGTTTTCATACTTTCTCTCAACATTTTCCAAAGCTATTGGTCCCTGTGGGCCTACGTCATTATTCTCATTTAAGCACTCCAGAATGTCAAAATAAGTTGTGCCCACATAGTCAGAGAGGAATTGGTCCTTATCAGTGTTAGACCAACCCAAGTCATAATCACTCCTTTACTGCTTGAATAAGCCAATAGTAAGGGATTCCATTCCACTTGAATTTTGTGAAAAAGGAGCTGTTGATTGACATAGCTAACAAATAATGATCACTGTGTGCAGAATCTAATACTATATAATCACTAAAGGTGTGGGGTAGTAGAGGCTGAGGGTAATATTGGGTTAGTGTTCCCTCAGTAGGCGGTGTCAATTAGGTCGCCTTGAGCCATAAAACGGGGAAGGCATGAGTGAAAAGTGTCTCAGCAAAGGGGTGCTATGTTGTCCTACAGGGGGAGGGGGGAGTTCCATCGGGAGAGCCGACAAGCGTGCCCGCGTTAGCCCCAGGGATACGCTACTCCATTCTAACAGTAGAACCAAAAAGGGAGACCCACTGATCTGTGTGACTATTTTCAACCCAGCGTCCAATATGATCAAAAAAATAATAAACGAGGACTGGAAAATCTTACCTCTGGGGGTCTCCCCTTTCAAGTCCCAATGAATGCCTACAGAAAGGCAAAAAGCATCCGGGATATGATCATACATACCCGTCCACGGGTGATCCCCGCCATAAGCAGACAAAAGACCCTTTGCGATCTCCCTCCCCCCAAGGGACACTTCCCATGCGGCAGCTGCAGTGTTTGTGCCTTTACCAAAAAAAAACTCACATTAGACCTGGGACTACGAACACCTTGGGAACTTAGACAACTAACGAACTGCAATAGAAAAAATGTCGTGTACATGATCACATGCCCTTATGGCCACAAATATGTTGGGATGACAACAAGAAGAGTGGGCACACGCATCTGCGAGCATAGGAGTACCATTCGCTGCAAAAGAGATGCCACGAGACTCACAGAGCACTACATTACCAATAATCACCATCCCGATCACATGCAATGGGTGGTATTGGACCAACTAAAACCTACAGCAACCAACACCAAACAGAAACTCCTACTATATGAACAGAGATGGATATGGAGGCTGCGAACTGATACCACAGGATTGAATGACACTATCCAGTGGTCAGCCTTAGGCTAATGACCGGATACCAGTTTTTCCCTACCGAGATAGACTCTGCATAATCCCCACCTAGCATATAACCTGCATCAGGTAGCATCCTGAACAACTTCTTTATTCCCTGTATCTTAAAATGCCCTACTACGGCAGTTACCATCTAGCATCTTAGTGCTCTTGGTTCAACTCTACAACCTTGTTGACCTAAGAAGCCATTACTATTTCCACTCCCCTGACATAAGAGCTATTGTCTTTTTATTCCCCTTTTCCTCTTCCTTGCTCCTACACTTTACCTGTTTCTTTTTCTTTCTTTGTCTTCTTTCATCACCCTATACTTCCTGCTCATCTCTTCTAGCATCCTCCTTTCTTTCCCCACTCCTTGCTGTTGCACCTTCCTTCCCTCCCTTTCCTTTATCTCACCAACCCCCCCTTCTCCTTGACCATTTCCAATTCTTGTTTTCCCCCTTATGGCATAACAAACCCCCCCCTCCCCTCCCCGCTTCATCTCTTTGCTCTCTGTCTTCTTACATTCTGCTAAGTTTTCTGCTTCATTTTCCATTTACTCCACCTTTTCCCTCATTATTCCCGCCCTTCTCTTGTATTTACCCCCCTTCCCTCCCCCTCCCTTTCTCTCTTTTTCCTTCTTTTTCTTCCCAACCCCCCCCCCCCCCTTTCTCCTATCCCCTGCTCTGGTTTCCCTCCTTGTTCCCCACCCCCCCTTTTCTTTCCTTTCCCCTTTTGTTTCCCCTCTTCCCCCCCCCCTCCTTCTCCCCCCACTTTTTACGTGTGGCCCCCATCATCCGCGGTTCTCACGGGATACCGGGCCCATTCTATGGGACTCCCTTTCCCAGAGTCCCACAGCTCTGATTGACGCGCCGCACCAGCCGCGGCGCGTCATCAATGGGCGCCCCTCCGCGCACGTCAGTTGCGCCGCGGTCGGGGCGCCCACTGGAGCTACACTCTCCTCGGACGCGGCCCCCTCGCTGCGGGACTCCATTTCCCATGGGTCCCGCGGCTGGTCGCGCCCCACCGGGCCCAATACGTCCTTTTTACGCACCCGGCCCGGCGCAGCCCCCACAGTGGGTGCGACCGGAGTGCAGGTGCTCCAGAAGCATCTCAACCATTCAGGACGCACGCTACTCGATGACGCCAGGCACACCTGTTTGACACTTATCACGTTGATTGCCTGCCGCCCCCAGCCTCATACCGATTGGCCTTTGTCCATCATAAATACCAGGCCAGCCCTCCATTCAGCACCAGAGCGGCCTGGCACCGGCATGTAGGTACCCCCCTCGGTATTCCCTTTGGAGTGGTAAGTCTGGGCCTCCTTGTTCTTTTGGATTTTTTTCTCTTTCTTACACCAGAGACAACCTCTCTGGCTAACAGCCCCTTTGGCCTGCTGCCACCCTTTGCTCTCTCCAGTGGCCCTCTTTTCCCTTTCTCCTTTGTTCTCCTTTTTTCTTCTCCCTTCACTTCTATTTTCTTCTCTTTCTCTCCTTCCCCTTTTCACCTTGTTTCTTTCTTTTTTTCACTTTTCCCCTGTTTGGTCTCCTTTTTCTTTCTTCCCCCTCTTTTCTTCCCCTTTCTTCTTTTCTCTTTTTTCCTCCCATGTCTCTCTTTTCTCTTTTTCTCTTCTCTTTTTTTCCCTCCCTTTGTTCCCCTCTCTCTTGTTGTTCTGTTTTTCCTTTTTTCCTTCGTTCCATTCCCTTTCTTCCCCTCGTTAAACCCTCAATCTCCTCAGAGTGTGACTACAAGGGAAAACCCCTCCCACCGGCACTAGCCAGACCAGAGGCAAACCGCCCCCGACTCCGGGGTTAAGTCACCAATGCATGTGTGTGTGAGTGAATTCTTTCCATACACTGTCACTTTTTTGCTGTGTTGTGTGCAGTGGTGTGCCACTCTGTCACCATTATTAACTTGTGGTTTAATCTATTAGCTATTATAGACCTACCACACCATGAACTACTTGTTCAGGTAGGCCATTCATTATTCACTTTGAGCACTTCACCTACTGCTTGTGCTCCGACCCTGACGAATGCCCCTGACCTACCAGCACCTTGTGAGGGCAGAAACTTGTTGGTCATACGCATTTCTTTTTAGACTCTAAGAGACATTATTCTCGAATGAGCCTCCTCCCCTGTTCTTAACCTTACCTACATGCACCCCCATTAAAACTAAGTAGTAGCAACTGGTGACATGTTTGGTAATTTTATTTTCACCTCTTCTGGATCTCTGTAAATTATCCAGTCAGTCTAATTTCAGCACTCCCTCTGGTTCCTTTAACCAAGAGGTTGAGTCCGCCCAAGTAGTATCATCTTACTTGGGTGGGGCAAGGTGGTCAAATGATGAAGCAAGACACTATTATGTGTGTGAGACCACCTAGTCCGTAAGGGAACTCCCCCTCCCCCTGTAGGACAACATAGCACCCCTTTGCTGAGACACTTTTCACTCATGCCTTCCCCGTTTTATTGCTCAAGGCGACCTAACTGACACCGCCTACTGAGGGAACACTAACCCAATATTACCCTCAGCCTCTTCTACCCTACACCTTTAGTGATTATATTGATTTCTCTTGGGAGATGGTGTGGGTTAGCAACACTCCCAGTACTCTCTTTTTGTGTTTTATAACAGAATCTAATACTACACAATCTTTCATCCAGCTCCTAAGATTTTGTGAAAACAAACTAAAATCTATCAAACTGGAGCAGCCCCTCTTAACTTAATCAAAGTAGAACTTCTAACTGGGTCTGCAATCAGAGAATCAAAAGCAAGTAACATATTTCATGAGAAGTAAATTCAGTTCCTCTCCATAAGGACTATGGCAAAAATGTGCGGTGGGGTCCACACCCCCAAACCCACAAAACTCTGTAGTGGACAATTGGCCGTGTTGTGTATTAAAACCACCCATCTATAGGATAGAGTAACTACCATTTAAACTATTGAGTTTTCATTCTAGATAATCATTTAGTAGTTTGACTGAGACAAGATTACTTACAACAAAACATTATAAAAATGTATTAGTAATAGATGGTAAGTCTGACAATTTATAAAGATAAGTTTATAGTGAGGGGAATCATGGTTGGTCCATACTACCCAACCTGGGAATGTAAGGAAAATTAATTTAACTAGACCTCCGTGTGCCTTTTCCACATTCCCTGATATACCAGGAGCAAAATTAGTAACAAAACCATCTATTAATACACTTGCTGTCAGCCAAGTGTCCTGAAAACAGAGTCCATCATGCAGCTTAATAAAGCTTAATCAGTTTGCATTTGATAACTCAGCAGCCAAACCTGCCACATTCCAGGAAGCTCATCCTATAATGTTATCCATTTGACTGTCAGAACAATTCCTGATAATGACCTCCCCGAGGAACTCATAGTGGTGAAATCTGAATTTAATGAGATGACTGGAAGAATATCAGACAGACATACCACAACAGAATGATCCATAGGACTAGAGATAGTAACCCTAATTTGAAGTCAATCCACATGGTGTAAGTGAGAGATATGCAGAAATGTTGTTATGACAGTGATGGGACTGGGCGCCTAATGAAACATTGAGGTTGGGCAAATTGCAGGTCTATAAAGAAAGCCCAGGAGCACAAAGTGTCTCAATCGAGCTAAAACACTAGATTTACCTGATTATATCATCATCCATCCTGCCATCGATTCAGCACACCACTTTTTTGTTTTTACTAACTGATCATGACTATTAGATATAGCCTGCCTCAGCATGGGAACACATTTAAGACCTATCACAAAAGGAGTGGCCTTTGGAGCTAATTATAAAATCAGGAAGTCTGTAGGATGATTCGTTTGTCCCTGGCTCCCCACATGCATAAATACAGTATTGGCCCCAACACCACATTTGGTTCCCTGGTTAAACCATGACCAGGAGGTCAAAACAGATGTTTTGAATGATGAACAGACTTGTCTTCTGGATCAGAATGTATCCAAGTGGGAGTACCCCTATTCACCCCATTAATTCCCCAATCCATAGGGGCTGTCATGCAAGCATCAGTTGTCAAAGGCCTAGAAGACTGTACATGGGTAGTAAGGGCATCATTACGAGTGTGGCAGTAGGAAGGATTGCCACACTCACATTGACGGTCAGACTGTTGCAATATTGGCGGTCCAACAGCCCAAATACAACCCTGGCAGGCATACACACCAGGAGACCGCCATCCCCATTGGGGACATGACTCCCGAGGGCATGATGGTGGTCAGGCTTTTAACCAGCCAGGGTGGCACTGAACTCAGTGTTGCCTGGCTGATTACAACTCCTCTTTCTGCCAGCTTTTTCAGGGCGGGGACCCTGCCATGAAAAGGCTGGCAGAAAGCCAGTGCTGGGGACCACAGGGCAGGCCCTGATCTGCCAATAACATGGGCAGTGCAGAGCCCCCCCACCCAGCACATTCACAATGCACACTGTCTGCTTTCTAGACACTGCGCTTTCTGAGGGAGCTGGAGTGTTAAGAATTTTGCCTTGGCTCCCTTAGAGGAGCCGAGACCGATATCCTAACACTGTTCCCACGGGTAAGCCTGGCAGGAATGTGTATTACAATGTTCCCGCCGGGGTGACCCTTGGGAACATTGTAACACGCTCAGGGAGAACACCACCGCAATGGCAGTGGCGTCCACCCCATGAGTTTGGCGGTCTCGTTGTGGGACCACCAAACTCATGATGAGGCCCTTAGTCTCCTAATCAAGTTCTCCAGTGAGCCTAGCCTTCCAAGAATGGTTTTAATAAAATCAAACAATTTGTTTTGCAGGCAGGCAAACTTATTACTCAACTATGGTGGTCATTACAACCCTGGCGGACGGTGTTAAAGCGGCGGTAAGACCGCCAACAGGCCGGCGGTAAAAAAAAGGGAATTATGACCGTGGTGGAAACCACCAACAAAGACAGCCACTTTAACATTCCGACCGCCACGGTGGTACAGACAAACAGCTTGGCGGTCACCGCCAACAGACAGGCGGGAGACAATGTACCGGCCACAGTATCACAACCTACCAATCCGCCACCTTTTCCGGGGCGGATTCACCGCGTATAAAAACATGGCGGAAACAGCCATTTCAAAGGGAAAACGCTCACCTCTACACACTCCACGAGGAAGGAGGGCACCATGGAGCCGGAACTCCAAATTCTCCCTGCGATACTCTTCCTGCTCCTATACGACCATCATCTGCGCCGGCGGCGAGGACAATGGTGAGTACTGCACCTACGACATAGGGGAGGGGGAGGCAAAAGTCAGGGACACACACACGCAACACCCCCACCCAACCCTCACCCACTACAACACACACACCAATGCAGATCCAAACATTACAGCAACAACCCCCAACCCCCCGGAAGAATGCAAAGACAAAAGGAAATGAGTTCAACCATTGTAATATATCAAAATACAGTAACCAAATATATACAGATATATATACACATTCAACAAAATATACATCACGATTAGTAGTGCAGGTAATGTACCATTCATTGTCCGTGGACCACTGGGCCCAAAATGCATGGGCGAGGCCCACATCAGATACCTGATCAAAACGGAGAGAACACTGCCGGGGCATCAGATAGAAATACAACAGGCACCTCAGGGGGAAGGGAAGGGGGGGGAACCTCAGCCGGATGAGTGCACCACGCCAGATCCACGAGGGGGCTCCATGCCCATTGATGTACCCTGGAGAGTGCAAAACCACAGTCTCTCAAGTCTCTACAGTGGGTGGTTTGCCCACTGTACCATCCTGAGGAGTGCAAAGCCACAGTCTCTCAAGTCTCTACAGTGGGTGGTTTGCCCACTGTACCATCCTGGGGAGTGCAAAACCACAGTCTCTCAAGTCTCAACAGTGGGCGATTTGCCCACTGTACCATCCTGGGGAGTGCAAAGCCACAGTCTCTCAAGTGGATAACAGTCTCCACTGGTTCTGGAGGGGGACTGGTGCCCAGAGTGCTTCATCCTTTTAAGGACAGAGGTAGTGGATGCATGTCTCCACTGGTTCTGGATGGAGACTGGTTCCCAGAGTGCTTCATCCTGTTAAGGAAAGAGGTAGTGGATGCATGTCTCCACTGGTTCTGGAGGGGGACTGGTATCCAGAGTGCTTCATCCTGTTAAGGAGAGAGGTAGTGAATGCATGTCTCCACTGGTTCTGCAGGGGGACTGGTGCCCAGAGTGCATCACTCTCCCTGTGACGGTCCCAGTTGCATCACTGCCCCTCTCGCTCATGGGCTAGCGGTGCTTGAGTTGGCGGTGCTTGAGTTGGCGGTCCTTGCCCTGTTCAGCGGTGCTTGCCATGGCGGTCTTTGCCCTGTTCAGCGGTGCTTGCCATGGTGGTCTTTGCCCTGTTCAGCGGTGCTTGAGTTTGCAGTTTCTGACCTGTTCAGCGGTGCTTGCCATGGCGGTCTTTGCCCTGTTCAGCGGTGCTTGCCATGGCGGTCTTTGCCCTGTTCAGCGGTGCTTGCCATGGCGGTCTTTGCCCTGTTCAGCGGTGCTTGAGTTTGCAGTTTCTGACCTGTTCAGAGGTGCTTGCCATGGCGGTCCTTCATTGCCCAGCTGGGCTGGGGCTGGCGGTCCTTCAATGGGCAGCTGGGCTGTGGCTGGCGGTGGTCTCCTGGCCACTGACGATGGGGCTGCCCTCCTGGGCACTGACTCTGGCCGTGGCCTCCTGGCCACTGACGATCGGGCTGCCCTCCTGGGCACTGACTCTGGCGGTGGCCTCCTGGCTACTGACGATCGGGCTGCCCTCCTGGGCACTGACTCTGGCGGTGGCCTCCTGGCCAGTGACGATGGGGCTGCCCTCCTGGGCACTGACTCTGGCGGTGGCCTCCTGGCCACTGACGATTGGGCTGGCGGTGGCCTCCTGGGCAGCGGGGATGATGGCGGTCTTCTCCGCCGTGCTGCTCCTCCCAGACTTTGGCGATTTATCCTGCCCCTTCCCCACCTTGGGAGGAGTCACAGCTGATTGGACACTCCCCCCGGGACCCTTGTGAGCGGCTTTTCTGGCTGGAGACTTCCCCCACTCCCGCCGGGCACTGTCCAACTTCTGGTGCTTCTCAGGGGGGGGACTGGCTGTGCTGTGGCTCCGTGTCACACTGGCTGCCCTGGTGCCCGGTGCACTCCACATACCTCTAACAACAGGCACCACTGGTCCCGGAGATTTTTTGGCTGAGGTGCTAGTACGGGACCTATGAATTGGGGTGGGGGGTGGGAAAGAGGTCAAGCTTGGTCGGGAAAAGTTTCTTAGGAACACTGGGACGGGTAGCTGGAGGGGGTCTGGGAGTGGAGGAAGAGGCAGTGGTTGTAGGAGGTGTAACCTTTGTGGCTTTGGGTGCAGGTGCATGTGCTGGAGGCTGTCGTGAGGTGGATATATGTTGGGTGGGTGTGTGCCTGCGTTTGTGTACTTTGGGAGGGGGTGTCAAAGACACACTGGGAGAGGACACAGGGGACGTGTAAATGGTAGTGGGGGTTGTGAGTGCACGTGAGCGGGGTGTGGTGGTGGGTGTGCTGGTGCGGGACCTAGTGGCTGTAGTGGTAGTGCATGCAGGTGAGAGTGTAGACGAGACTGGGAGGGAGGAGGGAGACGACGAGGAGGGGGACACAGTGGAGGCAGTGGATGTTGCTGTGTCTATATGTGTGTGATGCTTGCGTGAGTGCCTGTGGGATGTGTGGTGCTTATGTTTGCCTGAGCTTCCCTTGTGTGTTGACGTGTGTGCATGCTGGTCTGATGGTGTGCTTGGGATAGGCTGGGGTACAGGAGATTGGGTCTGGGTGGAGGAAGTTGGAGGGGGGAGGCTAAAGACAGGGACAATGGCTGCCATCAGTGCTGAGGCCAGAGTTTGCAGGGTTCGATGAAGGGCAGCCTGACCAGAATGAATGCCCTCCAGGAATGCATCTGTGTGTTGCAATTTCCTTTCTACACCCTGGATGGCATTCAAAATGGTAGACTGCCCAACAGTGAGTGACCTGAGGAGGTCAATGGCCTCCTCACTGAGGGCAGCAGAGGTGACAGGGGCAGGGGCTGAGGTGCCTGGGGCGAAGGTGATGCCCACCCTCCTGGGTGAGCGGGCACGGGGCGAAGGCAGAGGGGCTGCTGGGAGGGCGGTGCTGGTAGGGGGGGTGGCAGCTGTACCTGTAGATGCGGGGGGCACAGATTTTGCTGGTTGCAGATCCTGTGACCGCTGTGAAGCTCCCCTCACCCTCCGTCCCACTGGTGTATTCAGAGTCCGTGGTGTGGCCCTCCATGGCCATGTGGGATGCAGCTCCCTCGTGCTCCGGTGCCACTGTACCTCTGCCTGATGATGCTGATGCACACAAGAACAGGGAGACCACAAAAAGGGGGGGGACGACAGAAGAAAGACATGTTGAGTGCATGGCTTACCGCTACAGTTGGCGGACAATACAGACACAGCAGCCCCCTGCACTACGCCGCACTGTTGGGCTCTACAGATGCAGTTCCTGGGATATGGCCTACAGGGCTATGGTGGACATCTGCACACATAGATGACACAGGGGCATGTATACCTGTACTTGGCACTCTACAGAGGTGGGGTGAGTCCCAAATGGCCTGCATTACGGAGGGCCCTAGCCTACGGAACTCGCCCTGGCCTAGGGGAACCCACAGCCCTCCTCCCCCACCCAGACACCTTCACTGCGCACAAAGTCCGCAGAATGATGTACTCACCCCCTTGTGTCTGCTGGGATGCCCTCAAACGCCCATCCAACTCAGGGTAGGCCACCGCCAGGATCCAGAACATCAAGGGGGTCATGGTGCGACGGGCACCCCTCCCATGTTGGGAGGCCATCCCCAGCTGAGACTCCGCCATCTTCTTGCTCCAGCGGCGAATGTCCTCCCATCTTTTACGGCAGTGGGTGCTCCGTCTGTGGTGGACCCCCAGGGTCCGGACGTCCTTGGCGATGGCACGCCAAATATCCTTCTTCTGGTGGGCGCTGACCTACATGAAATGTACAGGGGAAGAAGAGAAGTCATTAGCAACTGAGCCGTCGAAGTGAGTGGCCCACATCCCTAGCCTTGCCATGTGGCACATGCATTCACAGTCCTTCATGCACGCAGAACTGTGGCCCCTTCCTTCTTACAACCAGCCCTCTCTACTCAGGCATAGCCCATACAACGTGCTCCCTGTGTACTTACCTGTTGGTCTGGAGGACCGTAGAGTAGCGTGTACTGGGGGAGGACCCCCGTCCACGAGCTTCTCCAACTCCTCTGCAGTGAAGGCAGGGGCCCTTTCCCCAGAAGCACAAGCCATTGTCTCTTCCAGACCGAGGTCACAGCAGCACTTGCAGTGTAGGTCCTCTCCTGTCGAAGATCAGGTATCGAGTGATTGAACAGATAGAAAATGACGGTCACATCCGCGGCGGTGCGTGTCATCATCGCCGGCACCCTTCGTCATTGGCTCCTGGGACCCATAGGGTCCAATGTTAACCAATGCAGCATTGCGCCACGGTCTTCGGCCGCCTACCACGACGGTGTACAACGCCAGCGCAGTTACCTCACATCCCATTTTCCCAGTTTAGAGGTCAGGCAGCCGCCATTTCAGGGACCCACATGGCTTCATTTTCAACTGCGTCACACATACCTAGGCCTAGACTCAAAACACATACAGGCAACGTTTTGGATTATGTTTCGTATTCTGTGTAGACTGTGGGTACATACCTCTGAGTTGTTTGACTTTGTGCTCGCTGTTGTCCTTCCTAGGCACCGTCCGCTGGGCTATGTGAGGAGATGGCGGAATCCTCAGGTGTACCGACCGCTGCTGGACCTGTTGACAATGGAGGAGCGACATTTAATCATCACCTACAGGTTTGACCGTGCCACAATCCAGGAACTGTGTACCCAGTTGGAGCCTGACCTGATGTCAGCAATCCGCCATCCCACAGGAATCCCCCCTCAAGTGCAGGTGCTATCAGTGCTCCATTTCCTTGCAAGTGGGTCATTTCAAACAACAGTGGCCATGGCATCAGGGATGTCCCAGCCTATGTTTTCAAACGTGTTGTCCAGAGTGTTGTCTGCCCTGCTGAAACACATGCGGAGCTACATCGTTTTCCCTCAGGTGGAGGATTTGGCTACAGTTAAAGGTGACTTCTATGCCCTTGGACATATCCCTAACATCATAGGTGCCATTGATGGGACCCATGTAGCTCTGGTCCCCCCCCCACAGGAGTGAACAGGTGTACAGGAACCGGAAGAGTTATTATTCCATGAATGTACAGATGCTATGTTAGGCAGACCAGTACATCTCCCAGGTAAATGCTATGTTTCCTGGCTCAGTGCATGACGCCTACATCCTGCGGAATAGCAGCATCCCTTATGTGATGGGTCAACTCCAGAGGCACCGTGTGTCATGGCTACTGTCCCCAGTGAGGAATCCCAGGGCAGAGGAACGCTACAATGAGGCCCATGGGCGGACTAGGAGGGTGATCGAACGCACCTTCGGCCTCCTGAAGGCCAGGTTCAGGTGCCTCCATATGGCAGGTGGTTCCCTATTCTACTCACCAAGGAAGGTGTGCCAGATCATCGTGGCCTGCTGTATGCTTCACAATCTGGCTTTGTGACGACAGGTGCCTTTTCTGCAGGAGAATGGTCCAGATGACAGTGTTGTGGCAGCTGTGGAGCCTGTGGACAGTGCTGAGGAGGAAGCAGAGGAAGAAGACATTGACAACAGGGACTCAGTTATCCAGCAATATTTCCAGTGACACACAGGTGAGAATACATTCCTGCCTACTACAAGTACTTTCACACTTCTACCTCTATTCTGTCTGTCGCTTTCAACCAGTATATGGTAACTGATTTGTACATTTCCATTACAGTTTCACAGGTGTGGTTTCCAACGTGTGTCATCTGCTTAGATTCCTCATGGACTTGAGATGTGTGACATAGGTATGTTGACATTACATTTGGGTACGCATTTTGTCACTGTCATTGCTAATATACATTTTCAAAATCATTAACTGACTCCAGGTTGTTTTGTGCTTCAAGGGTGTTTATTGAAGTGCTCAATATTGGAGAGGGGTTGTAAAATGGTGAGGGGTGATGGTGGACGAATGTCCATGGCAGAGTCCAGCCTATTAGTCTCACAGGTGCATTGCCCAAATGGGCATAGGAAGTGGAGCTAGGGCAGTTCCAATATGGACAGGGTTACAAAGTGGGACAGTAGGATGACAATCAGGGTGGTCTTATTTCTTGGCGGGGGTCTTGGCATCGTGCTCTGTCTTGTTCCTGGTTCTCAGGGACCGCTTGCAGGGTGGTTCTCCGTCGGCAGGGGGTGGGGTGCTAGTGTGGTGGTGTGCCTCCTGTCCACTAGCGCCGGCGGAGGTGGTGGGCAGTTCATCGTCCAGGCTAGTGTCAGGGGCCCCTTGGAGTGCCACAGTGTCCCTCCTGGTGTTCAGTATCTCCTTCAACACCCCTACGATGGTGCCCAGGGCGGTGCTGATGGTTATGAATTCCTCCCTGAAGCCCAAATACTGTTCCTCCTGCAGGCACTGGGTCTCCTGAAACTTGGCCAGTACCGTTGCCATCGTCTCCTGGGAGTGGTGGTAGGCTCCCATGATGGAGGAGAGGGCCTCGTGGAGAGTGGGTTCCCTAGGCCTGTCCGCCCCCTGTCGCACGGCAGCCCTCCCAATTTCCCTGTGTTCCTGTGCCTCCATCCCCTGGACCGTGTGCCCACTACCACTGCCCCCAGGTCCCTGTTGTTGTTGGGGTGGTGGGTTATCCTGGGTTCCCTGTAATGCTGGACACACAGCTGATTGACGTGTCCTGGGGACGGAGGTATGGGCCCGCTGGGTGGGTGCTGTGCTGGTGTTACCAGAGGGTGGAAGGTCTGTGGTGGGCTGTGCCTGTGTGAGGGGAACCGACTGTCCAGAGGTCCACGATGGTCCGGGCTGGTCATCTAGATCCAGGTGGACAGAGCTGCTGTCATCACTGTGGGCCTCTTCTGTGGGTGGGGTGGATATGTCTGGACCCTCCTGTCTGGTGACGTTGAGTAGTGGTCCTGCAGGGGTGGAAAGGCATGATTATTGCATCTGTGTGTTTCATGGTGTGCAATGGGTGGGTGACAGTGTACCCCAGTGCTAGCATTCCTGTATGTGGGCTTGTGTGATGATGGTTGAGGGGGGTGTTATGGGTATGTGCAGTGGGCATGCTTTAGTGATGGGTGTCCATGCTTTGTTTTTGCATGCAGGGCTTGGTGTTGGGATGGGTGGTTTGTGATATTGGTACATTTGTGAGGAGTTGGAGTGATAGGGGTGGGGGCGAGGGTGAGGGTCTGTGATAGGATGCAGGTAGGGTGGGGGATATGACAGTTAAGATTTGACTTACCAGAGTCCATTCCTCCACCGACTCCTGCGAGGCCCTCGGGATGCATAATAGTCAAGACCTGCTCCTCCCATGTTGTTAGTTGGGGGGGAGGAAGTGGGGGTCCGCCGCCAGTCCGCTGTACTGCGATGTTGTGTCTGGAGACCACGGAACGCACCTTCCCCCGTAGGTCGTTCCACCTCTTCCTGATGTCGTCCCGATTTCTTGGGTGCTGTCCCACTGTGTTGACCCTATCGACTATTCTTCTCCATAGCTCCATCTTCCTAGCAATGGAGGTTTGCTGCACCTATGAGCCAAATAGCTGTGGCTCTACCCGTACAATTTCCTCCACCATGACCCTGAGCTCATCCGAGAACCTGGGGTGTCTTTGCCGTGCCATGGGGTGGTGTAGTTGATGTGTGGGGTGGTGTATGTGGTGATAAGTGTGGTGATATGTAGTGGTGTGTGGTGTTTTGTGCGTGGAAGTAGTGTGGGTGATGGTGTTGTGTGCCTCTGTATGGTGGGGTTGTCTATGCTGTGCTGTCTCTCTGGCCTTTGTACAAATTTTTTGTCATAGGGGTTCGTGGGTGATGTGGGTGTGTGTTTTATATAGTATTGATTGTGTGGGAGTGGTGTGTGTGTATGTGTATCAGGTGTGTGTATTTTGAATTGTCCAATGTGGCGGTGTTTTGGAGATGTGTGTGTTTTTTGAGCGCGGCGGTGTGTACCGCCAATGGAATACCGCAGTTGAAAGACCGCTGTGTGGATTCGTGACGGTGGAGGTTTTGTTTTCGCCAGTTTATCACTGACCTTTGGTGTGGCGGACTTGTGTGGGTGTCGCCGCTGCGGTGTGTTGGCAGTCTTCTGCACGGTGGTAAGCGGCTTTTACCGCCAATGTTGTAATGACCCCCTATGTTCTATAATAGGACCCTCTAACCCAACTGATGCAACATCCTCTTCCGTTGGTCTAGTGTCCTTGGCAGGTTTGCCCTTCTTGCGCTGGAAGCACTTCTTTTTTGCTGGTGGGTGTGTGGGCTCAACTTCAAAGGGACTACTGCATCAGGGGAGTCTGCAGTTCATGGATTTGTCCTTCCTGTGCCAACCAATTGTGTGGAGGAGTTAGACTCCAGAGTTGCTGATGGTTGAGGCCTACCCCCTTTATAGAGTGTACTCCCAGTTGGTGATTTCATGACAGAACTCAGGTGTTCTTAAACTGAGCCAATTTCTTGTTCTATTGCCCCCATCGCAGAGCTGATATGACACTATGGAGCCAGCCAATGGGGCACCCTTTTTACTAGATGGACTTTCTTTTGATGATGGTGATAGTGCCTGGCCCTTGTGAAGCCATAGGCAATAAGACATAGGGGGTGATTCTAAGCTTGGCGGGCGGCTAAGCGGGAACCGCCAGAAGACCGTACCGCGGTCAAAAGACCGCGGCGGTCATTCTGGGTTTCCCGCTGGGCTGGCGGGCTACCGCCAAAAGGCCGCCCGCCAGCCCAGCGGGAAACACCCTTCCACGAGGAAGCCGGCTCCGAATGGAGCCGGCAGAGTGGAAGGGGTGCGATGGGTGCAGTAGCACCTGTCGCGAATTTCAGTGTGTGCTAAGCAGACACTGAAATTCTAAGTGGGGCCCTCTTACGGGGGCCCCTGCAGTGCCCATGCCATTGGCATGGGCACTGCAGGGGCCCCCAGGGGCCCCACAACACCCCATACCGCCATCCTGTTCCTGGCGGCCGAAACCGCCAGGAACAGGATGGCGGTATGGGGGTCGGAATCCCCATGGCGGCGCAGCAGCAGGATTCCCCTGGGCAGCGGAAAGCCGGCGGTACACCGCCGACTTTCCGTTTCTGGCCGCGGCTGTACCGCCGCGGTCAGAATGCCCAAAGGAGCACCGTCAGCCTGTTGGCGGTGCTCCCGCGGACCACGGCCCTGGCGGTTTTTACCGCCAGGGTCATAATCAGGCCCATAGTCCGTTTGCTGAAAAAGCGAGGGCTCAGAGGGTGGCACCGCCCAGCTTCTTCTTGCCACTGACAGGCAGAGACTGGCCCACTGAGTAAAATTGTTCCTTGGGATCTGGGCATATGACAAACAGTTGGGCTCATTGAGATTCGGGTGCCCAACAACACGTAGAGCCTGCTGCATAATTGTTGAGTAGCAAACTGCACTTTTTTGTCAGGTGATGTAAATATCAGCCATTGTTATGCAATACAGTAATGTAGGCGCCTCTCTTTATAAGGTCCAATGTATAAACCCTTACGTACCTCCTAGTGAGACTCATACATAATAAATATGAAATGTACCGTATTGTTCAGCACAGCTGTTTTTTAAGGAAAATATATGCTGCATAATTGCCTCATAGTCTCCCTCTGCCTGTGCATAATTTAGTCTTCCACAGCTGCATAATTCCAATGGGTTTGCCTGACAGCGACCTCACCAGTGAGGCATACGTAATTAATATGAAATGCACTACATTTTTCAGCAGAGTTTTTAAGGGAAAGCAATGCTGCATAATTGCCCCATAATTTCCCTGATTGCCTCATAGATGCTACATAATTGCCTCATAATTTCCCTCTGATTGACTCATAATTTAGCCTTTCACTACTGCATAATTCTGCTGCATAAGTTTAATGGTTCTGCCTGCCTGTGATGTCACCAGCAAAAAGAGTTGGTGCATGCTGCACTGTATGCAGTGGGACATCCTCATATGTAGGCATTCTGGCGTTACTGAAAACGTTTCACCTTATTAGATAAAAACTTTGTTCTTTGCATAGATGAATACTCGTACTTGGATTTGCCAGCAAGCAAGCGATGTTTTGGAAATTAATGGGTGCAGTCTGAGGTAATGGAGGAAAGACCATATCACACCAAAAAACAGAACCTTATGCCATTGAATGTGTAGTTTATTGACATTTCACATATTTTGTTAGTGTTGGATAGGGGACAGCCAATCCGATTACAGTGGTTGGAGTCTGATATTATGCTGTATTGCTCTCGAAATCTTCTCAGAGGTCAGCTCATTCCATGTGCTGGCTGTTAGCACCACTGTAACTACTGAGGAAGGGATTACGAAGATGTCTAGTACATTCATCTGGTGTAAGCACTCTTAGCGAACAGCTGGTCATCAGCAATGTAAGTTATTCTTTCCTACAGCCCATTAACGAGACAGAGTAACCATTTCATTGTTCCAGATCAACTCCACCCTCAGTAATGTTACATTGTATGGCAAACTAATTTTATGTAGCTCCAAAGAAACACATTATAGGTATACAAAGTTGCAAAGAAACATATAGAAAGTTAAAACAGAACGGTATGCTGAGGAGATATTCCAGTCTTCAACTAGCTGAGAATGAGAGTAGATGTTTTGCAGAATTGCACACCCTTTTCTCCCATGAGCTATACCGTGGGGGTTATTTTCTGTTGTAGTAATGGGCTGAGCTTAATGCAAATTTAACACCATGTATATGAGCACGTGCATGCGCAGGGTTGTGAGACTGATGAATATTAGCATTCTACTAAAATGTTTTTTTCCAGGTGATGTTGTACGCCGGCCTGGCCTGTATGTTGTAAATGTAATACCTAGTAGCTAAAATCTGAGAACTCCATACAGGAGACCTTCCTGTTTACATGTAATAGAAAATGCGATTTATATGGAGAAAACTTTTCAGCAAAAAATCAAATATTTTGGCAGGCTGTTTCGAAAACGGGGTTGGTACATATGGATTACCTTGGTCTCATGTAGCATAGAGAGCATACTATTGCTTAAGCCTTTCCACAAAGTTGGAGTGTACTATTGATGTACCCTGGCTTGCTCTTTGACCCCTTTAAACAATTCCATAACCGCTTCAAATAACAAAACAGATCCGGGAAGCCAGGGACTCCTGGCATATGTGTTTTGTATGATTTGAACCTAAAAAAAAACTACAAAACTACCGAAACAAGTATACTTAAAAATATTCAATTTATAAAATATTTTCTTTAATGCACCAAAATAACAAAATCGAAATTTTAATTTGAAATCGGAAAGTTGGCATTTTAGAAAGTCTGGAATTATTTCTAAAAGTCAAAGTGATTTGTTAGACTCTACCACTTAACTAATGGCCTGATTTAGAGTTTGGTGGATGGGTACTCCATCACAAATGTGACAAAATCTATCCACATTACAACTGCATTAAGATATAATGCACTTGTAATAAGGTGGTTGGGTTATCTGTCTCATTTGTGAAGGTGTACCCATTCACCAAACACTAAATCAGGTCCTTTGACATTTTCACTCCGAGTGTATCTGTTTTTGTCAGCGCATACTAGTGCTTCAGTTGAGGCCACCAGTCTTCCATACTTCTGCTTGCTGTACTTGTGCTGGTCTCATGAACCAAGCTAGGATACTAATTTCATTTTTCAGCCTCCAATTTCACATTTCTTCACATTTACAGAGCATGTTAAAATGCTTATTATTTAATTTTGCTTTTTACATGTAGATTTTTATTAATCTGTTAATATTATTTAATTTTCTAAATAATCGTTGACCCCCAGTGGTGCACAGACCACAGGTTAAGATGCATTGAAATATAATATTTTGGATTAAAAGTGGCAACCCATTATAGTGCGGCTTAACTATAATACAAAATTTAAATGTATTGGGGAAAAGAGGACTTTCACATGTTTTGAAAATAGAGGTCTCTCTCTCTCTCTTGTTTTACATTTCAATTACATGTCAATGATAAATCCATTCAACGCAAAAGCAGAGGTACACTTGAGCCACTGTGGAGATATATCAACATTTCTATTATTTCAGTTTGGTTTTTACTTATTGTATTTGTACTACAAAATATGTTTTACAGGACTGGCCCCTAATTTCCAAAAGGAAACACTTCGTACCATCATGTAGCTGAAATAGTGGAATTCTTCCTGTGGTCTAGAATTCTAATGCATGATAAGAATATACAGAATATGTGACAGAACAACTAGGTCCTAAACAACTATAGCCTAAACCACTACTGCTAAACAACTAAAAAGTCTCTACAACTAAGTACCGAACAACTACTGTCTAAACAACAATTGTGCCTGAATAACAATTGCCTGAACAACTAATATATATACATATATTCTAAACAATTAATAAACCATAAAAACCAAAAAGAAAACCTTACCTTAAAATTAGTTGTTCAGGCAATTGTTATTCATGCACAATTGTTGTTTAGACAGTAGTTGTTCAGTACTTAGTTGTAGAGACTTTTTAGTTGTTTAGCAGTAGTGGTTTAGACCTAGTTGTTCAGGATGTTTCCCGTGTGGGATGTAACATGTTATAATGTTCTAAAGAGTGAATATCTGATAACCTCTCAACTAATTTCCTTAGGATTCTTCCATTGTTAGGCCCATGAGAAGAAATTCGAAAATGCACTCTTTGATTTTACAAACTTTCCCACACTTAGAAAGTGCAGTCAAATTTCGGTTAAATCCATACATTTAGAAAGCATCAAAGATTGTTTAGGCCAATTATGCAAGAGTTTTTATTTTACTGTATTGTATTGGACACACCTTTGACAGTTCTAAGTCCAGGTCGGTTTTTAATGGCACAAAAACAGATTTTTTACTTATCACATATACATTAGTGACAAAACACAAATTCAGCATTAAAAGCGTATTATTACACATTGCTAATATCTTTAATAATATTTTTTTATAAATGGTCATTCTCATATTGGTTAAAAAATAGATCTGAGACTTGTCTGTATAAAACTTCATTAGTTTGAGGTGGAAAAAGTTAAAATATGGCTAGATGTATGAATATCTGGTTGCAAATTGTGGCGAGTATTCTTCAGACCAGTAAATATTTTTAAGAACCGACCTAATACAATATGTACTAATAGGTCAGTTCTTAAGCATCCGAAATCTAATGTCTCACAATCTGAACTACCTCCTGAATATTGATAAGGTAAGTCGCAAATTGTGACCCACTATGACTAAATGCCATCCCAGGGATGGTGACCTGCTGTGATCCACAGACCACCATGTCTGTGATTACCTTTTAATAAAGCTTTTTTTTTTAATGCAGCCCAGTTTCTTAAAGGAAACAGGACTGTATTTAAAATGAAAAGTTTTTTTAGTTTTACAGTTGGCAGTGGTCACTGTATATTCTTCAACAATTTTCATTCATTCACAGATGAGAAGTGGTATCAAAGGTACATATTCTCCTTTGTGAATGCATTACCACCTCCTCTGAGATGTCAGTGAAATATCAGTTTTTGCGACTGGACTTCAGTCAGAGAACATTGATACAAAAAATACATATTCAGTATTTGGGAGGCCCACCTACAACGCTCCCCTTCCGGATACAGAATCAGTACCCATTAGGAATTGCATTTTAGGAGTTGGAAAATAGTTCAGTCTCCTAAAATGCGATTAGTCCAAAGAAAAAACATTTTGGCAATTGTAAATGCCGAATTAGAACGTTTGCAACTGTTTACATGTTAGGTACATCTGACCTTAGTTTTGCGATATTCTAGGTAGTACTGTAAGTCAGACAGACGTTTTGTGCTGGAATATGAATGAAATACATGATTACCACTTGTGGCAACTCACTTTGTAGCCTTTGTCTTTCAGGAGTCAAGGCGAAGTGCATGCAACTTCTGTAACATATGTTGAATGAGGGCAACAATAAACATTGTCTTTGGTGCAAGGATGGAGTTGGTACACTGGATGATCAAGTTTGCAGCTGTCCATAGCTGGGAGAGTATTTAAATAATACATTTGAAAAGGTAATATGTCTGGGCTTGGGTGCCAGCCTTTTGGCTTTGTCAGGGGCTGTTTTATTGTTTTAAACATATTGATGGGTAAGTTGCTGTACTTTTGCCAATATGCAAAAATATGGCTAAAAAGAAAAATATTTATTTTGGTCTCAAAAAACACACATTGCCGTAGTAGTTTTTTGGACTGACGGGATCTACTTTGTATGCATGACATGGGCAGCACAGACCTCCCCCATCCCACCCAGCACATTCACAATGCGCCCTGTCTGGTTTGCAGACAGTGCGCATTCCGAGCATGTTGGAGTGTTGGGATATTGGCCTTGTCTCCCTTAGAAGAGCCGTGACCAATATCCTAACACTGTTCCTGCCGGTCATTCCGGAGGAAATGCATATTACAATGTTCCACCCGGTCAGCCCGGCGGGAATGCATATTACAATGTTCCTGTTTGTCAGCTCGGCTGGAACATTGTAATACCGTCAGGGGGAATGTCACAGCTGTAGCAGTAGCATCCACCCCATGAGTTTGGCGGTCTCCTGGTGGGACCACCAAACTCATAATGAGGCCCTTGGTTTCCTAATCAAGTTCTTAAGTGAGTTTAGCCATCAAAGAGTGGTTTTATTAAATCAAACAATTTGTTTTCCAGGCAGGTAAACTTATTACTCAACTATGACTCTATAATAGGACCCTCCAACCCAACTGATGCAACATCCTCTTCTGTTGGTCTAGTGTCCTTCGCAGGCTTGCCCTTATTGCACTGGGAGCACTTCATTTTAGCCAGTGGCAGGGAAAAGAGTGAGTCTGATGCTTGTGAATGTATGGGCTCAACATCAAAGGGACTACTGCATCAGGGGAGTCTGCAATTCATGGATTTTCCCTTCCTGTGACAACAAATTGTGTTCGGGAGTTAGACTCCAGAGTTGCTGATGTTTGAGGCCTACCCTCTTTACTGAGTCTACTCCCAGTTGATGATATCATGACAGAACTCAGGTGTTCTGAAACAGAGCCAATTTCTTGTTCTCTTGCCCCCACTGCAGTGGTGATATATGACACTATGGAGCCAGCCAATGGGGCACCCTTATTACTAGATATGGACTTTCTTTTGATGATGGTGATAGCGCCTGGCCCTTGTGAAGCCATAGGTAATAATAAGACCTAGTCCGTTTGCTGAAAAAGCGGGGTCTCAGAGGTTGGCACAGCCCAGGTTCTTCTGGCCACTGATAGGCAGAGACTGGCCCACTGAGTAAAATTGTTCCTCAGGATCTGTTTACCACTGGACATAAGACAAACTGTTTGGTTCATTGAGATTCAGGTGCCCAACAACACGTACAGCCTGCCTGCTGCATAATTGTAGAGTGGCAAACTGTACTTTTTGAGGGCAACAATATTAGAAATTGTTATGAATACAGTAATTTAGGTACCTCTCTTACTAAGGTCACATGTATAAACGTTTACGTACCTCCTAGTGAGACCCATACATAATAAATATGAAATGTACTAAATTGTTCAGCAAAGCTTTTTTTTAAGGGAAATAGATGGTGCATAATTGCCTCATAATCTCCGTCTGCATGTGCATAATTTAGTCTTCCACAGCTGCATAATTCCAATGGGTTTGCCTGACAGCGACCTCACAAGTGAAACATTCATAATACATATGAAATGTACTAAAATGTTCAGCAGAGTTTTTAAGGGAAAGCAATGCTGCATATTTGCCCCATGATTTCCCTCATTGCCTCATAATTGCTTCATAATTTCCCTGTGATTGCCTCATAATTTAGCCCTTCACTGCTGCATAATTTCAATGGCTCTGCCTGCCACTGAAGTCACCAGCAAAAAGGGTCAGTACATGCTGACATGCATGCAGTGGGACATCTGCCTATGAAGGCATTCTGCCGCTACTAAAAAGTCTCACCTTATTAGATAAAAACTTTGTTCTTCGCATAGATGAATACTCGTACTTGGATTTGCTAGCAAAAAAATTATGTTTTGGAAATTAATAGGTGCAGTCTGGGGTAATGGAGGAAAGACCATATCAAACCAAAAAGCAGCACCTTATGCCATTGATCGTGTAGTTTATCGACATTTCACACATTGTGTTAGTGTTGGCTAGGGGACAGCCAATCCGATTCCAGTGGTTGGAGTCTGATATTATGTTGGACTGCTCTTGAAATCTTCTCAAAGGTCAGCTCATTCCATGTGCTGGCTGTTAGCACCACTGTAACTACTGAGGAAGGGATTACGAAGATGTCTAGTACATTCATCTGGTGTTAACACTCTTAGCCGAACAGCTGGTCATCAGCAATGTAAGTTATTCTCTCCTACAGCCCTTAAACGAGACAGAGTAACCATTTAATTGTTCCAGACCAACTCCACCCTCAGTAATGTTACATTGTACGACAAACACATTTTATGTAGCTCCAAAGAAACACATTGTAGATATGCACAGTTGCAAATAAACATTTCCCGACACAGAAAAATAGAAAGTTAAAACAGAACTGAGGAGATGCTGAGGAGTTGTTCTCATTTGAGCCACTGTGCCAGTCTACAGCTAGCACAATATTGTTTGTTCTCTTTGTATGGTGATGTTGCTAGAATCCTAATTAAGAGCATCTGAGTAGATGTTTTGTAGAATTGCACAACCTTTCCTCCCGTGAGATATACCATGGGGGTTGTTTTCTGTTGTAGTAATGGGCTAAACTTAGTGCAAATGTCACACCATGTTAAATGTGTGTGTGTCCGCATGTGATCGAGCACGCACATGTGCAGGGTAGTGAGGTAGACTGATAAACATTAGCATTCTACTAAAAAATTTTTGTCTGTTGCGCCCGCCTGGCCTGTATGTTGTAAATGTAATACCTAGTTGCCAAAATCTGAGAACTACATACATGAGACCTTCCTATTTACATATATTAGAAAATGGGATTTGTATGGAAAAAACTTTGCAGCAAAAAATCAAATATTTTGGCAGGCTGTTTCAAAAACAGGGTTGGCACATATGGATTCCCTCGGTCTCATGTAGCATACGGAGCATACAATTACTTTTGCCATTCTGCACAGTTTGAGTGTAGTATTGATGTACTCTGGCTTGCTGTATGACCCCTTTAAACAATTTCACAACAGCTTCAAATAACAAAACAGATTCAGCTAAACAATGTAGTATGGAAGTATTGGGCAACAACGCACTCATTTTGGGGACGTTTTCCATCCAATTTCCTTTCTGCTGAGGTGTGAAGGCTGTTACACAATCACAAACACAAACTAGCCAGAAACTGTAAACGCAGACTATTACCATTTTTTTAGGGCCCAGTGTTTTGCAGATGGAGACATATAAAAGTGTTTCTAATTTCTTCAGTTTTGCTCTTTAGCTTCTATTTTTTATTATATATGGCAGCCATGATGCCTTGAAGAAGTTGCCTTGCCTACTTCACAAATTTTGTCTTGCTCAGATGTCTCTCCGTTTGTAGAAACTATGGAAGGATAATGCAAACTAACAGTTACACTATTCATATTCTTTGCAAGGGGAAAATGAATTACAGTCTATTTGTCACTGGATCACCATTTTAATTTTTCTAAACAATTGTAAATGTATATTTGAACCAACACAGAGTTGCATTTTATATTTTAACATTGACAAAATATGCATTATGACCTTTGTTTTACGAAGTAGATAAAGAAATCACACACAATACCACTATAGTTGGACACTAGATTATGAGGTGGAAAAAACATAAATCTTGCCTTGGTGATATAAACTGGAAAACCTTATCCAGTGGTTCTTAACGTTTTGATTTCTTTGGAACCAACCCTGAATCACTTTTCGAAGCTAGGCACCCACGGCCTATGTGTTTTCTACGATTTGAACATAAAACCCCACCAAACTACAGAAACAAGTATACTTAAAATATTAAATTTATGAAATATTTTATTTAATGCAGAAAAATATGTGAAATCGAAATTTTAATTTTAATCTGAAAATTGGCTTTTCAGATAGTCTAGTTTTATTTCTAAAAGTCAAAGTGATTTGTTAGACTCTACCACTTAACAAATAGCCTGATTTAGAGTTTGGTGGATGTGTACTCCATCACAAATGAGACCGATCCCATCCACAGTACTACAACTGCATTAAGATACAAAGCACTTGTAATACGGGGGACGTGTTATCTGTCACATTTGTGAAGGAATACCTATTTTAAAAACGCTAAATCAGGTCCTTTGACTTTTTCACTCCTAGCGTATCCTCTGTTTTTGTCAGCGCATACTGGTGCTTCAGTTGAGGCCACCAGTCTTCTATACTTCTCTTTGCCGTACTTGTGCTGGCCCATGAATAAAGCTAAGGATGCCAAATTCATTGTTCAGCCTCCAATTTCAAATTTCTTCATATTTACAGAGCATTTTAAACTGCTTATTTTTCAATTTTGCTTTTTTATGTGTATATTTTTATTAAACTGTTAATAATATTACATTTTCTAAACAATCTCTGAACTCCAGTGGTGCACGGACCACAGGTTAAGATGCACTGAAGTACGATATTTTAGATTAAAAGGGGTAGCCCATTATAGTGCTGCTTAACCAAAATACAAATTTAAATGTATGGGGAGAAGAGGACTTTCACATGGTTTGAAAATAGAGGTCCCTCTCTCTCTTGTTTTACATTTAAATTCCATGTCAATGATAAATCCATTTCAGTGCAAAAGCAGAGGTACACTCGAGCCACTGTGGAGGTATATCATCATTAACATTATTTCAATTCTGGTTTTTACTTATTGTATTCATACTCCAATATGTGTTTTACCGGACTGGCTTCTAATGCCGAAAAAGAAACACTTGGTACCATCATCTAGCTGAAGTAGTGGGATTCCCCATGTGGTCTAGAATTCTAATGCATGATGAGAATAGACATTATAAGACTGTATAGAGTCCTCAATGTAAACTGTTCTACTATGGTATGTGTAGGATGCTAGATCATTTGTCTGGGATGTGACTTGTTATATTCTTTTAAAGAGTGAATATCTGATAACCTCTCAACTAATTTCCTTATAATCTTTTCATTGTTAGGCCCATGAGAAGAAATTCGAAAATGCACCATATGATTATACAAACGTTCCCACACTTAGAAAGTGCAGTCACATTTCTGTAAAATCCATACATTTAGAAAGCATCAAAGATTTTTTAGGACAACTATGCAAGAGATTTTGGTTTACTTTATTGTACTGGACAAGCCTTTGACAGTTCTAAGTCCAAGTTGGTTTTTAATGTCACAAAGACAGATTTAGTTTCTTATCACATATAGTGACAAAACACAAATTCGGCATTAACATCGAATTATAAACACATTGCTAATATCTTAGACAATCTTTTATAAAAGGTCATTCTCATATTGTTTAAAAAATAGATCTGAGACTTGTCTGTATAAAACTTTCTTAGTTTGAGGTGGAAATAGGTGTAATATATGGCTAGATGTAAGAATATCTAGTTGCAAATTGTGAAAAGTATTTTTCAGACCAGTAAATATTTTTCAGAGCTGACCTAATACGATATGTAGTAATAGGTCAGTTCTTAAAAATCTGAAACCTAATGTCTCACAATCTAAACTACCTCATGAGTACTGATAAGGTAAATTGCAAATTGCGACTCACTACAGTATGACTAAATGCCATCACAGGGATGGCTACCTGCTGTGCTCCGCAGACCACTATGTCTGTGATTGCCTTTTAATAAAGCATTTTTTTAAATGCAGCCCATTTTCCTAAAGGAAACAGGACTGTATTTAAAATGAAAAGTATTTTTTTGTTTTACATTTGGCAGTGGTCACTGCATATTCTTCAACAATTTTGTTTCATTCACAAAAGGGGAAGTGGTCTCAAAAGTACCTATTCCCCTTTGTGAATGCATTACCACCTCCTGAGGTGACGGTGAAATATCACTGTTTGCGACTGGACTTCACTCAGAGAACATTGATACATTAAATACAGATACAGGGGGTTATTACAACTTTGGAGGAGGTGTTAATCCGTCCCAAATGTGACGGATATACCACCAGCCGTATTATGAGTTCTATAGGATATAATGGACTCATAATACGGCTGGTGGTATATCCGTCACTTTACCGTCACTTTTGTGACGGATTAACACCTCCTCCAAAGTTGTAATAACCCCCACAGTATTTGGGAGGGCCACCTACAATGCACCCCTTCCGGATACATAATCAGTATCCATTAGGAATTGCAGTTTTGGAGTTGGTAAAATAGTTCAGACGCCTAAAATGGGATTAGTCCAAAGAAAAAGTATTTTGATGATTGCAAATGCCAAATTGGAGCATTTACGACTGTTAGCATGTTAGGTACATCTGGCCCTTAGTTTTGTGACATTCTAGGTGATACTGTAAGCCAGACAGACGTTTTGTGCTAGAATATGAATGAAATGTATGCTTACCACTTGTGGCAACTCACTTTGTAACCTTTTCTCTTTCTGGAGTCAAGACAAAGTGCATACAACTTCTGTAACATATGATGTATGAGGGCAACACAAAATATTGTCTTTGATGCAAGGATGGATTTGGTAGACTGGATGAACAAGTTTTGAGCTGTTGTAGTGCTTTCCTCTTATTTAGTTTCTAAGCACTAACATAACACAACAGAAATGCACTTCTGAGGTCAAAGAAGACTTTTATTGTTATTTTATTCTTCCCCAACCACAATGTTTATGAATGAATGACGAATTAGTAGCTTTCAAGTCCGCGTTAATCAAACAAAATATATCAGTTTGCAATATACACAGCAGGTTATATTTATAAGATATTGAATGCAAAGCAAAACAAATACTTCACCGTGTAGGAACTATTTACAGCTACATCTTTCTAAGGTCTGCAAGCTGAGACCCCTGTCAGCCGCGAGAAAGAGTGTCATCTACCCACACGGGATGCTGGCAACTGGCGCCAAGCTCCAGCACGAGGTCCGGCAGATTCGAATCTGACTCTCTGCAGCCTGTTACATTCGTTACAAAGGTGTGCCCCCTCCCCTCAGACCTGGGAAACTGAGCAAGCCTTTTGGAGACTGGCCAGGTCTCCAAGACTACTCCTGTTCCCAAGCTCAAGGGAAGAGAAACAACGCCCATGTACTCTCTCTTATCAGGTCTAGTCTACTGTGAGAGCAAAACATCTTGGTTCTCTGGTGCAAAAACACAGCTTGGAAAAATACAGAACTATTCTCAACTGCAATGTCTAACTCCACGTTAAAGGCAATGGGCAGCTAACCTAAATATCAAATGCAATGTCATGTTAAAGGCAATAGGCAGCTAACCTAAATATCAAATGCAATGTCTAGTGTCATGTCAAAGCCAATAGGCATCTAAGCTGAATACAAAATGCAATGTCTTATATCATGTCAAAGCCCATAGGCAGCTGAGCTGAATATAAAATGCAATGTATAATATCATGTCAAAGCCAATAGGCAGCGGAGCTGAATATCATGTCAAAGCCAATAGGCAGCGGAGCTGAATATCATGTCAAAGCCAATAGGCAGTTAAGCTGAATACAAAGTGTAATATATGATATCATGTCAAAGCCAATAGGCAGCGGAGCTGAATACAAAATGTAATATATGATATCATGTCAAAGCCAATAGGCAGAATATCTAATAGCATGTCAAAGTCAATAGGCAGCTAAACTGAATACATCATGTCAAAGCCAATAGGCGGCTAGACTGGATACAGCATGTCAAAGCCAATAGGCAGAATACAGAATGTAATGGCTAATGCAATGTCAAAGCCCATAGGCGGCTAAACTGAATACAGAAAGTAATGGCTAATGCCATGTCAAAGCCAATAGGCGGCTCAACTGAACAAAACATACCATGTGCTACTGGTGAACATTGAGCAACTAATATGCGCAGTGGTGAAACACAAAGTCATTGGTCAAAACAAAACTTTATCAAATAGCAGGACATTCCGCCCTTTGACCAATGAATTTTTGTTTCACATATCTCATATTTCAAACAAACAAAAAAACATCAGCACAAAAAAAAAACATTATGATCAAAGCAATCCCTGTAAAGCAATAGAAGTGAATTAACACATTGATCTCATAACCTTTCACATCAGATACATCTACATAGAAAAGACTGGGCAATTTTTTTTTTTTTTTTTTTTCTGAATGAGTCTCTAATTCAACAGTGTTAGCAATTTGATGTGGCATGAGTTCTGCTCATGTAAAGGTGCACGGTCCACCTGAAAGGTTTTCTGGAAGGTAAGCAAAAGTCAGAGTTCCATACGAGAGGGAAAAAAAAAAAAAAAACACAGCAAACAAGTTGAACTTGAACTGAAGGCGCAGTTTGCGCAAAATGGATCCATGGTGCTGGCACTTTACTCAGCCAGGTTCAGGTTGGGGATTCAGTCCCTTCCCCGACCCCACACGCACACACCGGAAGGGGGACCACACAGCACACTCAGGGACAGTGGCGAAACGTGGTAGGATCTGCAAAAGAAACAAGTATGACTTTTCTTGCAAATAACATTTTTCATTTAAACTGCACCCTTCCTCTTTCTTTCCCTGTTTTATAATCAGCAGGACGTTTTTGAGGCCCTTTGTTATATTTTCTGCAGGTTCTGCAGGATCACTTGGGGCTTCAGCCCACACATCAGCACTGAGGTTTTTATCTGCTGCGCCACAGCTTCCCTTTTCTTGCACTGTCAGAAGGGCTGGGGCAGACTCATTCTTTACCAAACCTCCATTCACTGCACTTTTGCCAATTTGGGCCATTCTGTCTCCAATTTGTATGAATGAATCAGATTCTTTTCTAGGTATCAGCATAATTTCGATTTTTCCTTGGTAATTTGCAGCAATCACTCTCCCTAAAACCTGATCAATTTGCCATTTCTGTTCTGGTAACTTTCCTCTCCCCAACTGCTCTGTGACTGCTTGCATGACAGATTGCTTTTGTGCGTGCTGCACAGTTTTTATCAAATCTAGGGGAATGGGCATCTCTCTCATCTCTGCCCACCTGTAAGTGGCCTTTTCACATTTCTGGGGCACCCACATAGCCATCCCCACTAAGGCAGAATTCTGGGTGAACACTTCTCTCTCTGCATTTTTCTCATTAACATCTGCAAGGTAATTGAACCAGTTAGGTGCTAAAACATTATCAAAGAACCAAAAATCAGCGTAAAAATGACACATCTCACGTAGCTCTTGCTTTAAAATCTGACACACATTATACAACGCTGTTCCTTCTACTGTGCCAGAAAGCAACATTTCAGTCAATGAATCATTAGTAAAACAAACATGCTTTTTATCTTCAGTGGACACGAATTCAAATGGTGCACACAATTTCATTGATAATTCTTTTATCTGTGGTACTCTAGCCCTGTCTTGCAAGTACCAGATCCATTGTATGATTCTAGCTAGGGGCACTATTTTCTTTCCTTGTTCATGATTTAAATATACATAAGTATTTCCTTCTTGCACTGCGCAGAAACCTAAAGTCTGCATTATTTCATTTGCCAAATCACAAGCGCGCAGCTGCATATTATTTTTCACAGTGACCATGTACAAAAGTGTTAGGATTTCTCTCAAATGAGGGCTATTCTTTTTCCAAAAATCAAACAAGCTAATGAAACTCGGGGTGTCTTGCTCTAAAATCCTTCGTTTTACTTGTGCATTTTGCAACGGTAACGGTAACTCGTAAATCACATTCTGGTCTCTCTCCGTGTTATCAGTTAAGGAATGCATTTTGGCTGCCAAAAACCCTGGCTCACACGGAAACTCAATGCAGCTCGGAGCTGTCTTAACCCCCTCATTACTGGAATGGGACAAGAAAGATTCTTCATTTTTATAACTTTCAGCATTATTTTGAATTATCGTATCCTGGCTAATTTGCTCACGTAAATTCCTATTTTCATGTTCCAACTTCCTACATTTCTCCTGCATTTCTCTGTAAGCAGATAAAGGTATCCAGACCTTTCTGTCATCATTACTTCCAAAACACACGTTTTCTACATATATACAACGGGAATTATTTCTCAAAACCTTATCAGGCCTTTTAGCTACACATGCATTTTCTTCTGTAATTCCCCAAACAGAAAACAATTCACAGTTTTTCTTAGCACCATCAGGCAGTTCATCAACACATGTATTCTCAGACATGGTCTGCCGTGCTACTGTGATTCTCCAAACAGAAAACAATTTCTGTAATTCTCCAAACAACAAAAAACAATTACACTTTTAAAGTGTGCACTTAGAAATCTACTAACTCGTCAAACCCCTTTTATCACCTCTTAATGACCGACCCCACTCCTGGTACCAATTGTAGTGCTTTCCTCTTATTTAGTTTCTAAGCACTAACATAACACAACAGAAATGCACTTCTGAGGTCAAAGAAGACTTTTATTGTTATTTTATTCTTCCCCAACCACAATGTTTATGAATGAATGACGAATTAGTAGCTTTCAAGTCCGCGTTAATCAAACAAAATATATCAGTTTGCAATATACACAGCAGGTTATATTTATAAGATATTGAATGCAAAGCAAAACAAATACTTCACCGTGTAGGAACTATTTACAGCTACATCTTTCTAAGGTCTGCAAGCTGAGACCCCTGTCAGCCGCGAGAAAGAGTGTCATCTACCCACACGGGATGCTGGCAACTGGCGCCAAGCTCCAGCACGAGGTCCGGCAGATTCGAATCTGACTCTCTGCAGCCTGTTACATTCGTTACAAAGGTGTGCCCCCTCCCCTCAGACCTGGGAAACTGAGCAAGCCTTTTGGAGACTGGCCAGGTCTCCAAGACTACTCCTGTTCCCAAGCTCAAGGGAAGAGAAACAACGCCCATGTACTCTCTCTTATCAGGTCTAGTCTACTGTGAGAGCAAAACATCTTGGTTCTCTGGTGCAAAAACACAGCTTGGAAAAATACAGAACTATTCTCAACTGCAATGTCTAACTCCACGTTAAAGGCAATGGGCAGCTAACCTAAATATCAAATGCAATGTCATGTTAAAGGCAATAGGCAGCTAACCTAAATATCAAATGCAATGTCTAGTGTCATGTCAAAGCCAATAGGCATCTAAGCTGAATACAAAATGCAATGTCTTATATCATGTCAAAGCCCATAGGCAGCTGAGCTGAATATAAAATGCAATGTATAATATCATGTCAAAGCCAATAGGCAGCGGAGCTGAATATCATGTCAAAGCCAATAGGCAGCGGAGCTGAATATCATGTCAAAGCCAATAGGCAGTTAAGCTGAATACAAAGTGTAATATATGATATCATGTCAAAGCCAATAGGCAGCGGAGCTGAATACAAAATGTAATATATGATATCATGTCAAAGCCAATAGGCAGAATATCTAATAGCATGTCAAAGTCAATAGGCAGCTAAACTGAATACATCATGTCAAAGCCAATAGGCGGCTAGACTGGATACAGCATGTCAAAGCCAATAGGCAGAATACAGAATGTAATGGCTAATGCAATGTCAAAGCCCATAGGCGGCTAAACTGAATACAGAAAGTAATGGCTAATGCCATGTCAAAGCCAATAGGCGGCTCAACTGAACAAAACATACCATGTGCTACTGGTGAACATTGAGCAACTAATATGCGCAGTGGTGAAACACAAAGTCATTGGTCAAAACAAAACTTTATCAAATAGCAGGACAGCTGTCCATAGCTGGGAGAGTATTTAAGTAATACATTTGAAAATGTGATATGTCTGGGATTGGGTGCCAGTCTTTTGGCTGTCAGTGCCTGTTTTCTTTTTTTAAAGATATTGTTGGGGAAGCAGCTGTACTTTTGCCAACATGCAAAAATATGGCTAAAAAGTAAAATATTTATTTTGGTCTCAATAAGCACTCACTGCAGTAGTAGTTGCTGGGACTGAAGGGAACTACTTTGTTTGCAGTTGTGCTCTTCTGAAGTGGCAGAATGACATCACTCACTGCGAGGGTAGCCAGTGGCTGAATGTTGCCCAGTGCTGTATGCTATGGTAGTCTGAAGAAAAATGTGACTGATATAGTAGCAGACCAGTGAATAAAATAGTCTGGTTGAAAGCCTCAGTTATTAAGTATTTAAAAAATGTTAGTAAAATCAAAAAGTCTTCACTAACAGCAGACCTAAAATAGATTGCTGTTTGTATTGAGGTTGCTGTACTGGAATGCTCCGCGAGAGGATTAGTAGCCACTCAGTGGCATTGCAGAGTATTTGTCGTGTTCAGAATATTTTATTGAATATTATAAATACATAACATTTTAACAGACATTAAATGGTATAGCGTGTATATGTAAATTAATACCTAAAATAGTCAATTAGATTTAATACTGTAAATTCATATAATAAACATAAACTCTATAATACAGTACCTACATTTTAAAACATATACAATGGGCTACTAGACAGTACAATAATATGTATACTCACTTGTAGATATAATTAATGACACAAGAAATTGGAATGTTGTATTAAAGGTTTTAGGAGACAGAATCAGAAACATACATATCAAAGGTTTTCCTCATTATACAAATAATTATTGATAATTTATGATAAATATGAAATGAAAATAACTGACCATGTCTAAGATGCATCCTTCAAGCCCGTCACAAATGAATAGATAGGACATTTGTAAATTTTCAGTTGGAAATAATTGATCTCAGAAATAGGAAGAGGATGTATTAGATCAGGGAAGACATATGAGGATTCCAAGATGGCCACCACGGATTGCCTCAGTAATAGAGAGGTGTTCTGGTGGCTAGCTCACAGATGGAGACCCAGAAAGAGAGGCCGGTACAACAGCAAGGGACAAAAGTGAAGACAGTATTGAGGGATGTGAAGGAAGATGCCAGAGAGACGGAGGTGGAAACATGAAACAAATTGGGCTTAGTGGGAAAACCTGATCTTGAATTAGGTGCTGGTGATGGGTCAAAACTGAATTAGGTGCTGGTGATGGGCCAAAAGCATATAAAGTAAGAGACGGTATTCAGAGTCTGTTGTATTCTTTTGTGGGTTGCTGATGTTGCAGAAAGAAGGCTTGCGAGAAGAGGGATTCAAAACCAAGATCTACACAATCAAAAGGAAGGTTTATCTGGACCCTGTTCTGTGGTTTACCCTGCTTAACATTTCATTCATTTTACTTGCGTTCTACCTGGGTGCCTAATAAAAGAATACAAAACTGCAAACCGCCACTAGCTGAGTTGTGGTCAGTCCCCTAGCCTTTCCAACACCCAGTTTATTACAATTAAAATAGTAATTAGACTTTTCCATCGAAATAAGTAAACTGGATTGCAGAGTAGTTTTAAAATGTCCTTTGAAAGCCAGAGTGGTTTCTAAAGGAGATGGATATTCAAGGAGTAAAATGCACAGACGAAATGGAAAATGTTTGTTAAAGTAACATTATTTGTTTTTGTTAAGGATTTATTTTTTCAAAAACATTTTATGACTTGCTAGTTGACAAAAATGTTACTGTTTTTAAGTTTGAGTGAAATGCATGGGAGGAGGACAGAGGCATGGGGGGCTGACCCATGGTCTGTGGATCATCAAAACTGAAAGCACAACCTGTGCAGTATCTAACTCTTGTGGCTATATGATGTCAATGTCTGATGTTTTCTTTCAGTGGTTATTGGAAAATAATAAAAACAATTTATAAAAAAACATGGGTGAGTTGTTTTCTTGAAATTCATTCACCAACCTCAATAAAAACTCAATAAAAAAAAACGACTTAATTGAACACCCTGCAGAAAATAGTGGTTGTTCCTATTTGTTGTTCCTTCTGCAATGTTTGCATACAACTAATTATTCGAAGTCATTGTTTGAATGAGTATGCCATGACCTTTTTATTGTTTTGTTGCTATATTTGCACCCTTGGTAGACACTGATACATATTAAGCCAATAGAAGGAAAAGTCATTAACATAACCTCAAAATATGGAACATAGCATTGTTTATTGATTCAGTTTGAGAGCCAAAGTCCTGAATTAAAGTTTGGTGGGTGTTGGACGTCTGCCAAAAAGCTGCTTTTGTTCCGTCTATCTTACAGAGAGTACATAGACGTTATTACAGTCTGAACACAGCGTATAAGACATCCAGTGTTTTATGGATGTCCTGCTTGTGCCAAACTCTAGATCCACCCCAGGTCGTTCTCGTACAGTTTTGTACAGTATTACTACACTCCTTTACATTAGAATTTAAAATGCCACCCCTTATTGTTAGACTTGGCATCCTTGGTGTGGTCTCCCCTAACGTTTTGCCTCTGCTTCCCAGGATGTTGAGGTGGCTGGACTGTTTTTGATACTTCAGGCACTTTACCATTGTAACCAGTGCTAAAGTGCAGGTGTTCCTATGTAAAATGTATGTGTAAATGGCTTTTCCATGATTGGCATATTTGAGTTACTAGTAAGTCCATAGTAAAGTGCTCTAGAGGTGCCCAGGGCCTGTAAATCAAATGCTACTAGTGGGCCTGCAGCACTGGTTGTGCCACCCACATTAGTAGCCCTGTAAACAACCTGCCACTGCAGTATCTATAGGTGCAATTTTAAACTGCCAATTCGACTTGGCAAGCGTACCCACTTGCCAGGCCTAAATCTTCAATTTTATACACGTAAGGCACCCCTAAGGTAGGCCCTAGGTAGCCTCATGGGCAGGGTGCAGTGTATGTTAAAGGTGGGACATGTACTTGTGTGGTTTTACGTGTCCTAATAGTGATACATTGCAAAATGTGTTTTTCACTGTTGCAAGGCCTATCTCTCTCATAGGTTAACATGGGGCTGCCTTTAAATATTATTAAAGTGCAGATTCCCTTTGAGAGCAGATAGAAATCTGGAGTCTGGGGTCTCTGAACTCGCAATTTAAAAATAAATCTTTTAGTGAAGTTGATTTTTAGATTGTTCTTTTGAAAATTCTCCTTTTAGAAAGTAGGCATTTCCTTGCTTAAACCATTCTGTGACTCTTCTGTTTGTGGATTCCCTGTCCGGATCAGTCTGACAGTTGGGCTGTTTGTAAATCCCCTCTAGATAGTGAGACAAAGGGAGGTGGAGTGTAGCCTCGGTATGCTGATGAGCCATCTGAGCTGAGTGGAGGGAGGAGTGGTCACTTACACCTGAATGGGCTGGGCCTACCCTCTCACAATGCAGTTTCCAACCCCCTGGTGTGTGTCTGGGGCCTGGCAAGGCAGGATCTTGTGAACAAAAGACTTTCCTTTGAAGTTTGGCAACTTCAAAGGCAGAAAGGGGTATAAGTAGTGGACACAAAACCCCAGATTATAGATTTCTTCAAGATCACTTCTGGATTCAAGAGGAACCTGTGCCAAGGAGAAGAGCTGAAGAACTGAGGAAAAGTGCTGCTCCTGCCTGTGACTGTGCTTTGTTGGGCTATCCTGAAAGGGGACAAAGACTGGACCTTGTGGTATATTCCTGCTTGTGAGGAATCTCCAAGGGCTTCAACTGAGCTTGCCTCCTGTTTGGAAGTCTCAGGACGATCAAAGGCTTCCTCTGCCAGCACATGGACTCCCTGCTGAGACTCCTGCCCTGTCAAGTGGTGCCCTATCAAGTCCCTGGGCCCTGGGCCCTTGAATGGTGAAGTTGGCAGAACAAGAGCTGTAAATCCACACACAGAACACCGTATGGGGAAATTTTAAGATGCACCATCTGCAACGCGGTTGATAAATGATACGCCATGGGGTTTGCAGCTAAAACACTCCACCTGCATTGCGGCTAGGAGATAGATGCATCATGGCTGGAGAAACAACGCACAACACCTGCTTGTTGCTGCTGATAACGATGCAAACCCCACGAGGCGCGGTTTTCTAAAACCGTGCGACCGGATTTTGCATGCATCATCCCTGGGCATCAAAGTGATCATGAACCTGTGCGAATCCGAGGTGCCATGTCAAGAAATCGATGCATCGCTCTGCTGCAAGGGCAAAAAACCAGAGACGAAACGACGCACGGCCTCCCTTGCGAGGACAGATTCAACGCATCACTGCCTTTTCTGACACACGGTCGCCTGTGCAGCTTTATTTTTGACGCTAACCAGGTACATTGTGTAAAATCATTGTTTCCATTTTTTTCTATGGAGTAAGACTCTTATTTTTTTGAAAATTCATATTTTAACTTGTGTATTTTGGATTTTTTTCACTTTGGTCTTGTTTGATTTAGATAAATATTGCCTATTTTTCTTAACTGGTGTGGTGCCCATTTTGTAGTGTTTTCACAGTATTACTGTGTGTGTTGGTACAAATACTTTACACATTGCTTCTGAGTTGAGCCCAACTGCCAAGCTTCCAAGGGGAAAAGTGGGGGTTAACCAGGTGTGCTTCTCCTTTGCCCTGACTAGAGTGAGGGTCCTTGCTTGGGCAGAGGGTAACCTGCTTGCCAACCAAAGACCCCATTTCTAACACTTATAGTAAACAACAAATGGGGTGGACCTTAAATACAGGGCTTGATTTAGAACCTGGCAGCTGGTTCTCCATCATAAACGTGATGGAGATTCCCATCTAACTGATTATAAGTGCATTAGGATCTGTCTGAGTGGTATCCCGTCACAAATGTGAGGGATATCCTGTCTTCTTTATTACAAGTGCTTGAGGTAGTAATGCACTTGTAATGAGGCCGACAGGATATCACTTTCATTTGTGTTGGAGTACCCGTATGCCAGACTTTAAAGCAGGCTCTTAATCTAAAGTGACCCTCATTTATTTGTCTTCTGCTTGAAGAGTATGGCTTTGAATATGTACTGTTAATCTTATGCCGATTCTTCTTCCTCATACAAGCCTTCACGTCATGAGGACTGCATTAATACCCTGAGTAAAGACCTTTTCTACCTAACTAAAAAAAATAAACTCTTTCCCAAAAAGACAACCACTTCTATCTAAAATAGAGAACTGGGGTGAGGAAGAAGCTTTGGAGCAAAGAAGTAATACGCATTACCAGTCCCTCATCCTACACCATACATCATGATGATATCTCGAAGTGGAAGAGAGAAATGTAATCTGTCACTAAGTAAGGATCAAGCACAGAAGGCACAGCTACTACACTTTAGGGGATTGGTCTCTGAAAGAAAGGATGCTGACAAACCTGACCCCAACAATTACTTGTCTTCCATGACTTACATCAGCACCAGTCACACCCATGAGCCCACCACTTACTTCTAGTGGCCAAAATAACATGCGCAGGGTAAACTGGTGGAGTGAGCACCACTCCCCTGCTGCTAGTCAGCAGCAGTGGCCCACCCCCAAACATGGCACAGCTGGAAACAGGGAAAAATAAAACAGTAATAATGTTTTTATTACCATTTTATTTTCACAGTTGGCGCTGGCAGCAGGGTGGTGGACGAGCCGCCGCTGCTCCCTCCTTGATGCAGCATTTAGGGATGAACTAGCACAGGCCATAGTAGAGTTTGTTTTAGCAGTAACATTGGCTTAATATTTAATTTAGCCACAATCTGGGAGGTCTTTAAGGTTTACATTTGGATGTTACCATTTCCAAGCAGGCTGGTGTGCTTTGGTCCTTGCAGTGCAGATTGACTAAGGTGGAGGTGGAGATCGTAGTGCTGGAACAGAGGCACAGGGAGACAGCAGATCAGGCCTTACTGGGACCTATACAGGTCAAGTTAGCAGAATACCATTAAACTGCGTAGAGTAAACTCAACAACTTGTGAGAATACGCAATGGCACAGGTGTGAGGGGAAGGGGAGAGACTGAAAGCCATGCTAGCGGCACTTCTGCACCCAAAACGTAAGGATGACACACTTTTGAAACAGAGATGAACAAGGGGGGCCATTGCACACAGCAGATCAAATTTCTGAGCAGTTTCGCTGGTACAATGCAGATTTATACATGTCACGACCCACCCCAGGGGAGGAGGCCACCATAGACTATCTAGGGCATATTACCATGAAGTGACTCTCAGTGGAGCACAGGAAGCGTCTAGAGGCCCCACTGCACCCTGCATAGTTAATAGCAGCTTTGAAAGATATTCCTGATGGTAAAGCACCGTTCAGTTATGGGCTGATGATGGCCTTTTATAAGATCTATCAGGACGTTCTTGTACCCAACCTGATCACCCTATAAGAACAGATGGTAAAGGATGGTTGTATACCATTTTCGATTTGAGAAGCGCTGTTAGTCACATTGTTGAAACCGAGTAAGCTAGCTGATAATTGCATGTCTTACAGATCACTGTTGTTCTTGAATGTGAATGCTACAATTTACACGAAGATCTTGGCAAATCGGTTGGCGTCATTGCACCCAGGGTTGGTGAGCCCGGAACAGGTGGGATTTAAACCAGGCAGAGCATTATCCTATAACCTCCGAACCTTTTTCAGTGCAATTACCTGAGTGGACCCGGAGGTGAAGGCAATGGCTGTTTTCCTGAACTCTGAGAAAATTGTTTAATTTGGTGGAATGGGGTCTCATGGTAGCGGTACTCCGGTACATCGGGGTGGGGGGATCTTTCAAAAGTTAGTCTGAGTACTCTATACAAAGCCGACAGTGCGACTGAGAATCAATGGCAAAGTCACTGACCCTGTAGATGTCACTAGGGGGACAAGGCAGGTATGTCCCCTGTCACCGTAGCTGTATTTTCTAGTTGTGGAGCCACTGGTCTGTCCACTCTGAGAAAACCATGCTCGCAGGGACTTACAACTGCCGCGAGAAAACAATCTTGGCCTATGCGGACAACATAGTTTTATATGTGTGCAATCCAGAGCGTAACCGATCTACTGGAATTAGTGTTGTATGGCTGATACTCAGGTCTCTGCATAAACTGGGACAAGTCGTTAATATGCGGGTTCACTCTGCAGAGTTCAGCATTATTGTGTAGTTTGCCACTGGACATACCTTGTGGCCTGTATCATGATGGTCTTTCCTGGTGCAGCAAAGATCCGAGTACCATTTTTGCCCTGCAAGTGAACTAATTTAGCCAAATATTAATCTGTTAGTGTTTACTGTCAGACAACACAGCTCAGCAACTGAAAGAGGCAAAATTTGCCAAGTGTTTCCGAGCTGTACTGTATGAAACTAAAGCACTAACTCAAAGAAATATTTGGATAACTAAATCCACTTTATGCCTGGCAGAGATATAAAACCAGCACGTGGCTCTGTTCCAGAAAAGCCTAGTATGATATGGCCTCAGATTATCATTTATTTGCGATAGCTCTCCACTAATTGCAACAGTCTCTAAAAGTAGCATAAAGAGGGGCAGCTTTATATGCTCCAGAGCAAACACCCTTTGCCAGAGTTATGGAGCAACTCCAAATCTGGTACTTGGTGCAGTGCTTGAGTGCACAGGAGGAGTTTAGCCACAAACTGAGGTGTGCAGTAGCCAGTGATACCACTGGAGTGTGACGACTAAGGAGACCTGGCAGTGAAAAGTAAGCCAGATGTAACTCCTTTTCACAGACAGAGTATTCAAGATAGCGACCACACATTGCGAGATGACTCTCGGCCAGCTGCCCCGACGAAAACAGAGGTCCGGTGGTGGCGTGTGGTGATAAGAAGGGAAAATAGCTCAGGGGAACAAATAGCACAACAGCAAGCCTGTACCAGGCGGGATGCCCCCTAGAAGGATGCATAGGTGGTGCAACAGGCAGGACCTGGGAGGAAGACTTTGTGAGACCCTCATGTGATACATGTGGTTAGGAGGCATAAGACACCATCTATTGATTGACCTCAGTAAATCAGCCATTCACTGTAGTGGGTCAATACCACTGACCACTCCTCCTGATTTTCTAGGCACACAAGTGTGGCATTTCCTGCATTTGCCCCATATCCTTAAAGCTGTGTA